>NW_007731218.1:120087-141458 GCF_000696425.1 Galeopterus variegatus
TCAAATGCAAGACACTTTGCAAAAGTAGAATCCATGGGATTTGATGGTCAAGAATAACTACGAGCGACCAAGAGATGGGGATGCCATTGAAAGGGAAGAACACAGGGAGGACTGGTTCTGATGGGACTGACAGATGTGGTTTCACACAGTTGATGCTTTAGTACTGATAAGACATCATGTTCCAGACACTTAGCAGGCACTTAGAAATAAAGAACTGGACCTCTGGACAAAAGTCAAGGATAGAGTCAAATTTGTGAACTATTCAAGTTTTGGCAGTGGATGAGACGGTTAAGGGTGAGCAGGAAAGAGAGAACTATGAATATGGTACTGGACCTCTGGACAAAAGTCAAGGATAGAGTCAAATTTGTGAACTATTCAAGTTTTGGCAATGGATGAGACGGTTAAGGGTGAGCAGGAAAGAGAGAACTATGAATATGGGGATTAAAGGACGAAAAAACAGTGAGGGGAAGAGGGAGAGAGTTGGAGTCCGGGTGGAGGGGGGCGACCTATCACAGCAGAGACCATGAGGAACAAAGTGGGACGAGCAAGGAGAAGCAGGAGAGCACGTGCCAGGAGAGCCTGGGGAAGCGCACCTGCCGCTGGGCGCTCAGGAGACGAGATCACGGGAGGGGAAGTGGCGGGAAGAGAAGTGTTCCAGTGTGGGTGAACAGGGACGGAGGGAGCAGAGGCAGGGGGCCAGTCCTGGGACTTCATCGTAAGAGGAAGGAGCCAGGTGGAAGGGGCTGTACAGCTGGGGACGGCAGCCAGGTGAGGCAGCCGAGGAGCTGACGGGTTGGGGAACACAAAGGGAAGATTTGGCTGTAAAAGATAGAGGTTTCCTCCTTCCTGGGAGGACCAGGTGGCCAAGGATGTGAAGGAGGGAATAGAGAAGTTGAGGCAGATCTTATGAGACAGCCCCTATCCTCTTAAGAGAGTGGGAACCGAGACTGTCTTCTGGAAGGAGGGTTTGGGGTGCAGTTGGTGGCCTAAGAGGATATTATTGGAAAAGTGGCTTCAGAGGATGCAACAGGATAAGCAAGTTATGAGAAAAAGGACTGTTAGGCAGCCCTGAAGACTGCTGGGGCTAGAAAACATGTTTATGGTTTTATGACCTTTTAGGGAAGTGCACGGATGCCTTAGAAGGGAACCGTGCAGGATGAGGCCCATGCAGGTGAGGGTTTGGCCAAGAGGTAAAGGAGCAGAGGCTGTCGGCACCCCATGAGAACAGCTCATCACCATGTGGTGTCTGGCTGGCTGGGGAAGCGGGTGAACCAGGGAGCAGCTGAGGAACTGGGAACCACAGGGCTGAGGACAACTCCCCGTGCAAGCTGAGGGTGCAGGCTTTGATCACGGAGGAAATCTCTGCAATAGAGCAGTTCTCAGTGAAGACTGTGAGAGAGAGAACAGCGGCCCCTGACATCCCTGAGCTGGCCAGGCACTCACAGCTGGGCCCTGGCATTCTCCTGTTGGGCATGAATGATTTCACAGAACATCGACACCAGACAAGGCCACTGTGTGACCACAATGGGACAAGACAAAAACATGGCCACTCAGTAATCACATCTGAATACAGACAAAGCATGAACATTGTCCAGCCCACAAAATAGCAAAAACCCCAGATAATATGAGTGACTGCTGTATCTCTCTGCTTTGCCCCAGGCTGCCCTCCCTGCAGATAAGATTTATTAAGATGTGCAGTCACAGAGTTACTGCCTTTCCTGACAGTATCTAATCCAGTGCAAAGCCCTGCTTCCTTGAGCCCTCTCCAAAATCACCTAACACAAACCCAAGTCATGTAAGTCCCTTCCTCTAACACCCTCTTCCCGAGCTGCCCCATGGGTCTGCATGCTGCAGGGTCTCCCAACTTGTTCCCCTGCAGTGTGTTCCTGGTGGTCTTTGGTTGGCGCAACAATGACATGGGAGGTAAATGCAGGTTTGGGGCGTGTTCCCAGTAGGCATTGTGCTCACTCGTGCCCACATTGCTCAGCCCTGGTTTGCACACCTTTAGTGAGAAGCCCCTCGCCCCAACACACACTTGAGCCCTCAAATCTGCAGAAGCCAGTTCATGACCTTACTCTCTTGAAGGAATGGTGAGAGGAACAAGGAACTCCAACAAGCAGCGAGATGGATTCTCCATAGCTTTGCCTATGGGGATAGAGTTTGGGATAAGCGGGAAGGTGGGTAAGAGGAAGCATAAAAATAAGTAGGGGTCCTCAGCTGAAAGTAGGGGAGAATGGGTGATAAGAGGGAAAGCGGTTTGCTCACAGAATCCCAGGACCTTCTCAGCAGATCTCATCAGGAGTAGGAAAACACAGGAGGGCTTCTAAGTTTTCCCTCTTTCTTATCTTTGTTCCATTCTTTGGGTGAGTGGCTCTGATTTATTTTCTTTGGCTACACTGCTATCCTGTCTGTAAATTCTGAATGCATTATAGAACCAGTACCTTCGACTGACTTTAGATGAACTTCCATGATCATGATCTGCTTTTGTACTTCTAAATCAAACTTGTAATTTTTTCTTTCATTTATTCACATGAAAGATGGTCTTATTTTTAGAATAAAAATACCTAAAGAGTCATAAAAATATTGTATTTTTAAAAGGTAAGGTACATCCAGGCCAGCAACAGAGCCAGCCAATGCCTGGGATCCTGAGATGGGGCCAGGGCCAGCCCCGCCCCAGCCCGCAACCAGAGCCTAGAACGTACTTATTAACCTCATGTATTTCTTTGGCTTGTATGACTTATCTGCTCGTGTCCTTCACCAAATTTCTGCTTAGATTTTTCTAATTCATTTTTAAGAGTTCTTTTTGCAATAAGGATGTTAATCTTTGTGTGTTTAAAAAAAAAAAAAAGTAGAGAGTACAATAACGGTTACCAGAGGCTGGGGAGTGGGGGAAAGATGAGGGGTGAACTAATGGGGACAAAACTACGCCATCTACCCCAAGTGAATCATTGTGCAGGATAGGCATTTACTGAAACAACACACTGAACCTCACAAAAATAAATATAAATAAAACTGAATTTAAAAAAATGGTAAGGTGAAGAGTTGATGCTCACGGTTTAGCAGGTTCTAACTTGCACTGTCCCAACATATGTTTCTGACTGAATTTATGTTTTCACATATCACCAGCACTATTAAGAAAAAGTAACTTCTCAGGCCTGTTAGAACTGCCACAACTACTTTCCTTGATAATGAAAAAAATTCTTCTCCCAAGCATTCCCATAAAGCAGCCACTGTCATTCTCTAGGGCTGCTGCTCTGTTAGCCCTGCTTTATGTCTCTGCTGCTCTGTGAGCACATACTTTTATGAGGTCCTTAACTAGGGGTTCATGGATGGGCTTTAGGGACTCAGAACCCTATGAAAGGTATATAGGATTTTTATGTGTAAGCTCACTTTTCTAGGCAGACTCCAGCATTCTCTGTGTCAATGAAGTCTATGAACCCTAAAAGTTACAAACCATTCTATATGGGGGAACTCATATTTATTGCATCATCTAAGGAGCCTTCTTTGACAAGTCTCCTGCCAATAACCCCCTTTACTCAGATGGGATGCCCAGGAAACCCTGTGATGACTGCCATCCCCTGATTAGAGGACTTCTAGTTATCTGCTCTCTCTTTTCTTCACTGAATGATGACATCTTGAGGGTATGGACTGTGCCTTCCATTTCTCTTAACACATAGCTCAGGGCCTGGCACCTGACATTCACTTAATAAAGGTTTACTGAACACGCAAATTAATAAGCAAGCAAGATAGGAAGTGAGTGGTGAATTATCTCTAAATGGCAGGGTTCCATCTCACTTGGATCAGAGGTCACCCTAACTTTGAGGCTTTCTTTACCTTCTTCACTTGGTCACTTTTCTGTAACACCGTTTATCATGTGATGTAACTGCGTTTTGAACCTGAGTGTTATAGTTATTTATTCCATCTGTTGGAGTTCTACCAAACTAAGCTCCCAGGCAACTAGCATGTAAGAAGCCAGGTAACGAACACAGTACTAGGATGGCATTCACTGAAGGGTGTTGTCCCTCAGTCTGTGACATAAACAAAAAAAAAGGGGTGGGTATGAACCAGTCAAACTGCAGGCTAAACTGTGAACTGGGCAAAATGTGTCTTTTGTGCCTCTAATCTCCCCTTCCTGCTCCATTCTGTCTCAACCAGGATTCTTAACTCTCCTCATGTGATCCACTGCTCCAAAATCAAACCTGTCTGAAACAGGCAGCACCAGGGATCTTTCGGATGGAAAATGTTAAGAATCACCTAGTTGATGCCATAGCATTCAAAAAGTCATACAAGTAGCACAAATTCTGTTTGCCCTTAAATTTATAAACAAAGTAACTGAGGATGCTAACTTATACGAAGGCATTTATAGCCAACAGCCTGTTTTGCCTCCTTTCGTCTCATAACCATCTTGTCCTAACTCTTACTCATCCCACAAAGTTCATGTCAAGAATCACCTCCTCCAGGAAGCCCCCCCTGGTTCTCACTCTGATTTGGTTGGTGCTTCTCTGTGACCTCACAGCACCGCATGCATCCTTCTGACTTGGTACTCTGAGGAACACTTACTGACACACTTTTCTCTCTACCCCTGAGCTATAATCTCATCTGTGGGCAAGCACTCTATCTTCTTCCACTTTGAATTCCCAAAAATTAGCTAGGTCTTGACACTTCATAGATACTCAATATTTACAGGGGGAAGCAGTTATGACCAGACAGATAAACCTTTAACAACAACCAGCATTTACTGAGGGGTTACCATATAGTAGGCAAAGCCAGGAGTTGAATATCCATTACCTTATCTAATCATTGCAATGATCCTATCAGGTAAATACTGTGAAAATCCCCATTTTACAGGTAGAGACTGAAGCACAGAAAGATAAATTAACTTGACCAAGGAAGATCACAGAGCACGGGTATGGTGAGGCTGAGCCCACACCCAGACAGGCTTAAAACCAGAGCCCTTAACCCAAACCACAGATGTCTCCTAAAATGATCAGTGCTCCATACCTATACTACCAGTTACAACTACCAAAGAGGATTTGATTTACCCTTGTGCTGATAGCCAAAGCAGTCCAATCTGTTGATGGGTCAGGCAACAAGTATCTAGGTCATGGTGAGGCCCAAAACTTCTAGGATAACCAGCTTTTAGTACCAGCTGGCCTGTCTGGTTTGGGAAAGCCATCCAAGGGATTGGATTCCAAGGGAAGAAGATGGTTGACAAGGGCTGAATGTGGTGTTGGGACCATGGCTCAACCAGCTCCGATCAGGCAGAACTCAAGACCCAGCAAGGGGAAAATGATGCGCTGAAGGAACTGAGGCAGGGTCAAGGCAGCAACAGAGTTAAACACAGCAGGGATTAGATGTAGAGGAAAACTGAGTGTCTGCGGGTACCTATGCCCATAAAACTTGGGGCCACAGAGACGTGCAGGTTAGGGTAAAGGTGGGACTCAAGAACCAGGCAGACCCTGAATTGAACACCTTAAGATGGTTAATTTTCTGTTATGTGAATTTTACCTCAAAAAGAAAAAAAGAACTGGGCAGAGATAAGCTGTGACATATGGGTTTGCTGACTGGGGTACACAGTAGTCTGCACCAAGGAGCCCCAAGGGGGTCTGACAAACACGTCCTAGGAAGTGCAGTTCAGGTAGCTGGAATGTGTAAGAAAGAAGAGCTCAGGAGCATGAATGGCAGTAGGTTTGAACCTTCCACTCTCTGAGCCTTGTAGGAGACGGAGCCCTGGAATCACTGACAATGTTCTAGAAAGATGACATTCCACGAGTGGGTGGCAAGATAAAGGAGGCCTACTGTGGCTCAGTTTAAGGCAGCAGTAACAACACAGGTGGAGGAAGCCATTTCTCAAGCAGCTGCACAGTCTGTCAACACCACAGAGCAAGTGGAGATGATTCCTGACTGAGAGCGGGGGCCAGGCCCCGTATCCTTTCCGACACTAAGATGCTACAAAATTCCTGTCTTGATTCCACTTTTCTCACAGAAGCCCAAAGTGCTGGCTCTCCTAAATAGGAAGAAGATACATGATTTAGCAGTTAGGTATCTGTTCCCATCTTGTACTATGGAAATTCACACACAGATTAGCAAACCAAACCACCAGTGCCCGCATCTATTCTTGTACTGTAAATATGGGTACAGCAGAACTGAAATACTTATCTGAAAAAAAATTTCCTGTGGCCAAAAAGAATTTTGTCTGAGAAGAACCTTCACAGAATTTGCTGACAGTGTGTCTCATGGTTCTTTTTTCTCATGGGAAAAAAGTAAACAAGTAAGGTCAAAAGAATATTGCTGGCAAGACAGAACTGATAAAGAGAAAATTTAGGTAAGCAGATTTATGTCAAGGTGAGCCTTTTAGACTGACCAGACTGCAAAGGTGCTGGCCTACAAATCCATCTTTGTACAGGCTACTCTGGCAGGAGAGTATTCAAATAGTGATAATTTGTACTCTATATTTTTTTTATCCCCCACCTATTAAGGTTAATAACTCAAATTAAAGGCTAAATGGGACTAATAGGATTCATTATCCCCAAATTTACAAAATCTTGGTAAAGTCTGACTTTCACAGGTATAAAAGCAAACTCAAATTTATTATAGAACTTGAACAAACTCCCACAGAAAACCAGTAAACATGAACAGATAGAAAGCTTCTTCATGACTGCTAGAGAAGAACTGTATTTATTAAATCTTATTGCCTCAAAGAATTATTATCATATAAAGCAAACTCAAATTTATTATAGAACTTGAACAAACTCCCACAGAAAACCAGTAAACATGACCAGATAGAAAGCTTCTTTATGACTGCTAGAGAAGAACTGTATTTATTAAATCTTATTGCCTCAAAGAATTATTATCATATAGAACAAGTTGTCTCAGATGGCTAAAACTAGAGCAAGCCTAGGAATTTGACCCTGGGGCCAACTTCAGCTAGTAGACTTATTGCACAACAGAAGAGATGGGGACAGACTGTAATATCTTGAAATATACAGTCAATGTCTTTTCATCACAAGTATATTTCAATATGCTGTATTAGCTTGATGGATCACTCTGGAAACTGGCAGAAAAGGGAGGCACACTCAGGTAGGGTTTTGAAAGTGTTTAATGAAGAGAGTGTTTATAGAAGTATGGGTAGGGTTGAGGAATCTAGGCAAAAATGGTGAGATAACTACTCTGGAAACTGGCAGAAAAGGGAGGCACACTCAGGTAGGGTTTTGAAAGTGTTTAATGAAGGGAGTGTTTATAGAAGTATGGGTAGGGTTGAGGAATCTAGGCAAAAATGGTGAGATAACTATGGACTAGCTAAGAGGGAGATCTTAACTACCCCTGGGCTAGAAGGGCCAAGGGAAGGTAAGAGAGAGTACTGGATCCTTTGGGAACTGGAGCCATAAATGAGAGGCTACCAAGGAGTTGCTGCAGTCACTGCCAGAACAGCAGGAGGAAGCTGGACAGAGGTGGGAAGAAATACCCTGAGACCTCTCTCTCCTTCTGCCCTCTGATCTCCTGCTGATGCCTCCCACTGGCCAAGTCCCATTCAGAGCTTGAGGGCAAGAGAGCACAGGTGACACAGTCCACAGGGGTCAGGTCTCACTGCCCACAAGCACAGGGCAGAGGCGAGAATGCAGGAGGGGATGCAAGTGAAAACCCAGTGCACTTCACATTCCTTAGTTTCCAGAGAAGCTAGTGTCAACTCACCATTGATTCAGACTACACCACGTGGGTCATGCAGTCCATCTCCTGCTGTCAGGAAAACAACTCAAAAATCTAACTGTTCTGCAGTGAGGTATGCTAGCATTTCCTACTCAACCTAAGACAATAAAGCGTGGAGAAATTGGAATAACACTCTTCCTTATCTAGCACCTACATCAGTGTACCATAATTCAGCTCCTCCAGCTTGCTTCACACAACTTACTTCCCATGTGACCTTTGAGAGTAGTTTTCAATCACACAGGAGTTATTGTTTTCACCACAAAAGCTTAAATTTTATTAAATCTTTCCCAGCAAGTCCTCCAGTCTCACAATAAAAGTTCTTGGTTGATAACCGCATTTGGAAGTGAAGGGGAGAAGAGAGAGAATTGACAGGACCAGTTCCACTCTGACGTCAGCTGCTTCAGCACAGACAGGGGCTTGGTCTGTTTAGTTCTGTTTCCCCATCCCATCATCCAGGACAGTGGCTATTAAATGAGTGAATGGCCTGGTGCACGATGGACAAGTGGACAGATACTATAAATCGACATGGCCCAAGATCAAGGACAGAGAGGTTGGTAAAGACAGGGAGGCAGAGGTTCAGCCATAGAGGAACTAAGTCCAGAGAGTAGGCTAGGGTAGAAACAGGAAATTCTAGCTAGAAGCCCGCAGAACAAATGGTCAAGACCCAGACCACCTGTGGATAGGCACCAACACTCCACGGTCAGATTGAGACAGAGTCTGAGTAATGGGCAAACTTCTCCTGCAGCAGAAATAGAGCTTGATTCTGACTGTGGGTCTTTGAGCCACTTCTCACGCAGTGAGAGCCCTGTCTTCAAATAAAGGCTTAGGTTCATTGCTGCACCAGAGGCCTCAAACTGTGCTGCGAGAACAGGGGTCACAGGGTTTGCCTTATCTAGAGCGAAATCCTGGCAACTATCTAACAGCTGTGTTGCTGGGGGAAAACAAATACTCCCCAAACCCCAAAGCAGCACCTGAAATATTAGGCTATTATACCCATCAGGGGATTCTTAGGCACTAAAAGAGATAATGTATGCAAAAGGCCTACCATAGTCCCACCCCAATTACCTTTCAATCACAATGACTAAATAAATCTAATTTAACAACACACATGCCTTAACAGACTCCCTTCCACTAAACCCCATACCAGGAGTATGGCTCATTTCTCTCTATTTCATGGGTAATAACCAATTCTTAATAGTATAAAAATTAAACTCAGATGATGACAGCCCTTCATAGAACTTATGGCCCAAATCAAATTACACTGATATCCACCAAAGCAAGGACAGACCTTCCTGGGTTCAAATCCTAGACTTGCCACATCTAGCTGGGTGGTCTTAACCAAGCTGTTCAATCTCTCCAAGCATCAATTTTCTTGCCTGTGACATGGGATAATCCTACTTTATAGACTCAGCTGAGAGCTGGACACAGAGAAAGTCCTTAATAAATGGATACAAAAAAACATACAAACTATCTTATAACTACACACTTTCTAAACATATGAAAACCAAAAGGTTACAAAATTGGATTTGTATCAGGGCCTTGCTAAATTTTGTTAATGTACATGTATACATAAATATCATCCAAATTTAAAGAAACACAAATAACATCATCAAATTTTTTCAGTTGCAATGAGAACCGCACCCTACAGTGCATGTGGAGAGGCAGAGGGCATCCCAGGAGGTAATTACAGAGTTAGCTGAACCTGGAGGAATGAAAGTTCAAAGCCCTGGTGGAGAGGAGGACTGGGATGGTGAAACAGATCCTGTTCACGGGAGTGCAGGGTTTTTTCTCTCTGCACTTTCTCCACCCCTCACCCCTAGGCCTCACTCACCAAGAAGCATATACCCCTAGAGATCAAAACTAAAAGAAGGGAGACAAGGAAGTTCAGTTGTCTTTGATTCTTACTTTAATGGGGAAAAAAAAAATTCAAGAGTTATTTCATGCCTTTGGAGCTTTGTCTCTGGGTGGGGTTACTGATTATCTGCAAGGGAGAAGCTAGCGTCCTTCAGCGCCAGCATGACTGGAGCATAAACAGGATAAAACACAAGCAGCAACACCAGGCATGAAGTCAGCCATAGTCACTGGAGGTGAGGCAGCCAGAGCTGCTGCTCCTCTGTTCCAGATGTGGTGGTTATTTGGTTCTGGGAGATTCATGAGCGACATCCACTCATCCTGGTTAGCAGGCCCAAGGGAATACACGAAGGGTGGCCAAGCAGGGAAATCTCAGGGCTTTCTGAGCCACTGCCCACCTGCGTGCTGTGGACTAGGGCTCGCCAGCATCACTTGGCTTCCCTGGAATCAAGCAGCCTGGGTCAAAGGGCAACTGAGGGCACTGCCTGTGCACACACAACTGGATGGAGGCCTATTCGAAGGTAATTTGGAAGAAATTAAAATGCCTTCAAAAATCTAAATTAGATCCTTCAGCTTTTCGTAACATGCAGGAGAAGAAAAGGGGAAAAGTTTGCCAAAGACCAGGATCATTAGAGAAAAACTTTGTGTCTGTCAATACTTGGAACATGTGAGCTCTATCAACCCAGAACATCCATGCAGACTTGGCACAATATGTTTGCAACAGACTCTGTCACTCTGGGATTTGCAAAACTCAGATGACTTAGTGCTAGAAACAGCACTTATTTCCACCTCTCATTATTGCTGTATCTTGATGGCCCTCAAAATATAATACATATATTAACTAAAATTAAAAGAGCAAATAAATAAATCTGATATCTTCCTAGGTTTTATAGAAACGACAAATATACGCATTATACAGAAATAAATTCTAGTTTTCAAGATTTCTCAAATCTTTGTTTGTGTGTGTGTATAAGTGAGAGAGAGTGAGTGAGTGAGTGTGTGTGTGTGTGAGTGAGAGAGAGAGAGAGATGTGAAGTAAATTCTAGTTTTCAAGATTTCTCAAATCTTTGTTTGTGTGTGTGTATAAGTGAGAGAGAGAGAGTGAGTGAGTGAGTGTGTGTGTGTGTGAGTGAAAGAGAGAGAGAGAGATGTGAACTTATTCTAAAGGGAAAAAATCAATATTGACACTTGTTCACTAGCAGCCCAAAGATGGGACAAAAACCTATGCTAAATTATGACTAGGACAAAATTTCTACAACTTAGTTGTGGATATACTTGTTACTTGGGGTTTGAATAATTCATGGTAGCAGTTTTATACAAGTGTTTAAAATCTGAATAACAAGAGGATGGTATAAATTTTCAGAGCAGCACTCAATAGCTAGCCCTGACTGTTTCCTATGGTTTTGGCTTCTCCCCCACAAATTCCTCTGAAACTCAGTTGTGTTTGATAATGCCTCCTGATTAAGTGAAGACCTAATTCATAAACTGAAATTATTTGAAAAAGCTAGTTCTTAACTCTGAGCAGACCCAGAAGTATTCTTCAAATCTAAGAAGGAAGCAAAGAAAGTATGAAGTAATACACTTGAAAAATGGAAAGCCTTCAAACCAAAGAATGCCTTTGTGTATATGTAAATGTGTTTGCATGTGTGTGCACGAGAACGTGTGTGTGCACACACATGCATGTGTAACTTCAGAGAAGGAAAAGCAGTAATAAAAAGGTCAGCCTCAGTATTTATCCAAGTTATGGAGTGAAAAATTCCTAGTTACCATAGCAACTGCTAGATCACATGGACTGGGAGTGAGATACAAAGCATCTTAAGTAAACACTCATGTTTTTTCATGTTTTGTACATTCCTTGGTGTTTTGGAGAGGCACGCCTTTAGACTCTGCAGAAACCACCTCAGAAACTTCATTTCACTGTTGGAAACCAGATGGGGAGAAAGGTAAGACAATGTGTCACTCTTGGTGCATTGAACGGTTACAGAAAGTTGGCATTAAAACAGGTTAAGAGAATTTAAAATGCAATGAAACATTACTGTTATGATTATTACTGAACTTTACTGAAAATGATTTAAAAGGCAAGCAAGCAAACAATCAAACAAAAGACCAGGAGGTAAAAATAAGACAAAGATAAATTTGGTTGTATAGTAGACCTCTCCCCACATTTTTCTGAGGTGGTGGACAGGTGTGGAGGGAAAAGAAGGACGGACTGAAAAGAAATGGAAGGATTTAAGTGAAAATACAGATGAAAAAGAATATTAATGTGCACTTGGGGTGCCAAAGAAGGTCAAAATCCTCATATACAAACCTGCCCAGTCAAGATCCTTGCTCCATAAACTGTGGTTCACTAAAGTCTGAAAGTTTGTGTCTACTTTTTTCCAAGGATGAATTCTTCCAAAGACTTGTCTACAGTTACAAGTTGACTACTGGTGATGAACCTCCCTGCTTTTTCTGCTTGTCATTTTTGAGTTAATTTTCCATGGTAGAAAACTTTTAATTTAAAACTTTAAATCTCCAGTGAGCTGGAATCCTGGACTGGTACAACTCTGGATTTTTACAGGGTTGGTTTGAGTGCTGGAACTTGACAAACATTTCAAATTACCCACAGTTGCCTTCTCTACCAGATCCATTTCCACAAATGTTGACTGAAAGCCTAGTGCTAGATAATGGGGATAAAGTTCAAATAAAACATGGGAACTGTCCTCAAAGAGTAAATTCTTCATGTAAGAGATAGACATGTAAGAGATATAAATTTGCATTTTTAAAAACAGTGGTTTGGAGCTAGGCTGTGAGTAGCAGTTAGTTAAGAAACCTAGCCAGTATCAAAAACTAGGCCACATTCTTGGTAGTTCCAAGAGCTCAAGGCAAAAGATGTAGTTTTTAGTTTGTCAAGATTTGGGAATTCCAGAGCTCTGTCCTCCTCAGGACATTCTGAACTTAGAAAAACAATTCCAAATACTTAATGACTTGACTTGAAATATGGCTTTAATACCCTGATAACAGAGACACTTCTAGCTGCATATGCTTGTTCAACCATCTGTCCCATATCAACAGCATTTCACTGAGAGTAAATTTTTAGAAGTTCTATCTACGGGAGTATTTTTAGAACATAAAAGAACAGAATGATTTTTGGCATTGATAGGCATATTCAATCACAGTTTAAAAAAAAAAAAAAAAGAGCTACTCAAAGCTTCCTGAGTAATCAGTTGGTATCCATTATAAAATGGTGATATCTTCCCCCCAAAAGTTCAACACTCAAAAGAATGGATGTTGCTGAATTTGGCAGTTTGGGAGAATCTTCAAGTTAAGAAGGAAATTTTACAGCTAGAAAAAAACCTTTGATCTCTAATCACCTAATTTAACAGCTGAGAAAACTGAAACTCAGAGAGGTGACTAACCACATCCATACTCAACATGTTTAACTTGGGAAGAAGTTTGTTAACAAAATTTCAATTTTTCCAGAATTATTTTTTTGTTAGTAACAAAATAGTAAATGAACTGAAGAAAATTATGCATGTGATAGCTAATCAAGAAGTCTTACTTTTACATTACAAAAATAAATCATAGCTATATTAAAAACCTGAGTGAAAAGTACAAATCCAGAAGAAATAGAAAATAAATAAAACTGAGTATCTGGACACAGAATAGAGAAGGGCTTTCTAATTTTAAAGGCAATTTTTAAAACGAAAAATGAATTAACAGTTTTACTCATATGTGTATAAAAATAACTATGTAAGTAGGAAACAAACTGGGGAAAAACTATATGTAACGAATATAACAAAAATTGATATCCTTCATAGATAAAGAGCTTATCCAAATCAATGAGAAAAATCCCAATGGAAACTCATATGTGTATAAAAATAACTATGTAAGTAGGAAACAAACTGGGGAAAAACTATATGTAATGAATATAACAAAAATTGATATCCTTCATAGATAAAGAGCTTATCCAAATCAATGAGAAAAATCCCAATGGAAAATGAGCAAAGGGTGTAAATGGATTATTTACAGAAGTGGATGAATATGTTGCAAATATTCAACCTCACTTGAAAAGAATTTTAAGTTTGAACAAGATAATATCCCCAACTGACCAAAGGTACTTAGTTTCTCCTACTAAGAATCATAATACTCAATGAAGGTGAGGTTGAAGGCATTACAAGCACTTTTATGTATTAATATCCCCAACTGACCATAGGTACTTAGTTTCTCCTACTAAGAATCATAATACTCAATGAAGGTGAGGTTGAAGGCATTACAAGCACTTTTATGTATTGGTAATGTAAATAAAAATTGGCATGAGCTTTATAGAAAGTAGTTGAGCACAAACATAAAAGAGATTAACAGTTCATACTTGTAATGGTAATTACACTGCAAGGAATTGATTCTTAAGAATATAAACTTAGGTGATGATTTTTGTAGTGTTGTGCAAAATAGATCATTTAATAGCCAAATTTTGAAAACACATCTGCCCCCGAATGGAAGGGCGGCTAAGTAAGGTATGTTATAAAAACATAAGGAAAGCCTCAGGGTGCAAACCCTGTACTGGGATTAGCAGGGAAGTGAGGGGGAATAGTGGTTAGTTACTACTACGATTTTTTTCTTCCTTGTAGCTTTCTACTATTCATAAATTTTCTACGAAAGGTATGTATTACTTTTACAATTAGGACAATTTTAAATAACAAAAAATCTTTAGCAGAAACATGTTATAAATTTCAGCAAGTTGCCTGATACCTTGTTCTGGACTGTAAAACACCCATACACCTCTTCCAAATAAAGCTTGTTTTCAAAAGCAAATTCAGTCAAACAGGTCAAGGACTACATATAATATACTAATTTTAAAAATATATATATATACATATATATACACACACATATTGCAGCTAGAAAATGGGGAGGAAGGGAACAGTAAACTCCAACAGTATGTAACATTTTTAGATCTGAGACTTGTGGTCTTTGCCATATTATGATTTGTGTCCTAACCTGGTCATACCCCAGGAAGTAAAAAAGAAGTTTAACTTAGCAAATGCCTCAGAGAAATGTGAGGAAACAATTTTCCAGAAACAAAAACCTTATTCAAAGCACACTCTTTTCGCCCTTCTGGAAGCCCTTTCTGCACTCTCTCCCGTCTGTCTGTTACCCTTGCTCTTTACTCGACTGTTTGTTTTCTCATCCTTCTCCCTCACTATATGGTGGTGCTTTTGGGGCTCAAATCACATCTCGCTCATTTCTGTCTCTGTTCTATTTCATGTGATGTCTGGCTTGTAGGTGTTCAACAAATGCTTTTCGCAATAAATGAAGGCAAGAATAAATTAATATTAGCCAGGTCTACGAAAAAAAAAATTGATCTATGAACGAACAAAGGAGGTACAGATATTAAAAATTATTTAGGCCCTCAACAAAGCCAACTTTTATGTGCTGTAGCTGAATGACCATCACCAGTGGCAGCAAGCTCAACAGCTGTTTAGCTGTCTCCCGACTTCCCGTGGTAGTATTCTTTCCAATCACCTCTAGGAGCTCAAGCATGAGAATCTGAGGTCAGTGCTAACATGAAGCTGTCTGACCTGATCATAAGGGGTGCTGGCCTCTGTCTGAAGACCTCAGTGCATGCAATAGGAAAGTGACTGGATGCCCCAGGGTCTGTGGCTCAGCACCGGGTCTGTGGCTGGGTCTCCACAGGCCTGTGCTACCCAACTCTTCTTTTCTCCATAGGGTCCCGCAGGCTGAGACGTACGCAGCTGGCCATCTTCTATCACTCAGAAGAAGACACCACTCATTCCTGGCTTCTCTAATCTGGACTGAAGTAAACTCAAAACGTTAGTGTTAATGCGACCAATAAGACACTCTTTCACTACATTCTTTCTCAAAGGTTCTAGACTAGCCAGATGTGGGACATAACAGAAGTTAGAGCTAAGAAGCAAAAATGGCAAGCCATGGGGGCGGGGGTTGGCACTAGGGAGGAAGCAACGGCAGATGCGAAATGTACCCAGAGCCACTGTGATCTTTATTAACAAGGATTTTTCCAGGGTGCAATGAATTTTCTCAGGTCTGTACAGATCTCCTCCATATGCCAAGATTATGAGTAATACTAAAGAAAAAGAATTTTAAATTTACTGACTTGGGACGGAAACGGGATCTACTTAAAACTGAGATAAAGGTCAGATGTGACTGCCAAATTATAATGGAAATGGCATTTAATAGTTTAACAAGTCATGAAAGGTTTCTGTGCACAAGCGTTTGGCATTTCAGTACATTCCTTAAAGACAATCGGAATAAAACTGGCTCTCTGTTTTGTTCCAATAGTTCTTCTCTTGGACTTTAAGGGTTAGTTGGAATTCTGCCTCATCTAGGCTTAGAATCTTCCCTTCCCCACCTTCTTGGTTTATCCCTTAATCTCAAACCTGTAGGTATAAATCAATACCAACCCAGGCCACATGCGCTTCTGTCTCTGCCATTTTACATCCTGCAGTTTTACTCGTTTATATCTTTTAAAATTCCAGTCATATATATCACTGGGGGTACAGTGTCATCTCCATGGCTTCAATTACCCTTTCCCCATGTTTTTAGAGATATATCTGAGTGTTGTTTTAATACTGAGATAATTTTTACGTATGTGCTTCCTGATGGGTGTTTAATGAAAAGCACTGAATAATCCCATTTATTTTTTGCTGACAAAGCTGTTGGTGTCTGCTTTCCTGAGTTGCTAATTTTCTGATGGGGTAACTGCTAATAAGTAGGGGAGAAGCAGTTCAAAAGAAGCATTTTATGGAGGAAGGGTCAATTCAATCAGGCTGGCCTCACTCTAAGGTCCCACAAAATACAACTTCAGGAAACCAAAGAGAAAAAAAAAAGCACAAAGACTAAATTATAACATCCTCTGAAAAACCAGTAAGGTATCCACTTTACTGGAAGAATATTATCAATGAAATATTTTAACATTTTCTTGTGATTAATGAACTTCCAATGGAACTAATTGGTCATATAGTATTTATTGCCCATTTTAAAGAAAACCGTCTATAATCCTATTCAGCAGATGCCAGTCTTTGAAAAAAATTTTTTCTTACCCAAACCATCAAGATACATATCTGAAGTTCTTTCCAATGCCTGAGACACTCAGAGGAAACTGCAGGCTACTCAGATTGACTGTGAAAAATTATGTATCATCAAAATCTCCCAACTTGTAATAACAATAAGTTCCCCAAGTAGGGAGAAGGTGATAGCATTCATCAACCATAAAATCTGTTGCGGGATTTTATTATGCATTGCATCATTTGGGGATCATTAGAATTCTTTATTCACAATGGTATCAACATAAAGCATGTTCTACCTCTGTACATCTTAGCCAGGACAAGATCAGGAAAGGTTTAAACAATCATCTGTATTGTCTGAGAAATATTATTATTGCTGTTGTTTGAGAAATATTACTGAGAAAGTACCACTTTCTCCCCTCTTTGATGGCCCAGGGCCAAAATTTTACCTTGATGCATTCCACCTCCACCCCCACCTCTGAGGTCACAAAGATATGCTCCTATGACACATTAAGCTTTCCCAAGCCGCTTCCTGACATCTTAATTGTCTTATTATCACCATTATTCTCTCCCACTATGTGTTTCTTGGATCTTGAAGGGTCTCTAATCCTTTACTCTGACTCACTTTGCCTCAATCATGCCCAGCCATTCCTGGAACCTGAACAAAGAGGACATGTACAAGCGATTTTTAAAATTGCTGAGCCTTCTTCCTTTAATTATGTACAAATGTACAATATATGAACATACATGTTATATCTTATTTCTCCATTTTTGTAATATGGGAAGGAAATATTAGAAAAAAGAAAAAAAATACAAAAAACCTATTCCAGCTAAACCTAAGTGCTACAGTTTTGAGTTCCACAAACTAAAACACTAATCCTTTTTATTTCAATAATGAAGACAATTTTTTAAAAAATTAAAGACATTTTTATGTAATGGCAAATAAGAACATGGTCATGTTTGAAAGATAATATGGATATTTAACATGATATATTAGAAAAATACGTACTGTACACTTGCCCACAGTCTGTTATGTTTTGATATTTTCAGCAATCTTCTATTTTTTGATATCTTAAAACAACATTTAGGGCTGCTGGATGCCAGATGGAATTCTTCCTTCCCACCCACTTTCCATTGCAAAAGGAAAAAAAGTTCTTTGCATCTTACATTGAAATCTTTATAAATTCCTTTTCCTAATCTTTATCAACTGAAGTATCTGAGTCACTCAGAAATCACCAAACTTTGGCTGAAGCAGTAGGAGGCAAATAGCATGTAGCAGAGTAAGAGACACTTGACGTGAACATATCTGCCTGCACGGTGTCTATTCACAAAAGGTATTCACATGATATGCATGCTCAAAACTCATTTCTACAAAACCAGGACTGAATCCAAGTCAAATTTTTAAAGAAAAATGATGATGCGGTAATGTATTTTAGGGTAAAGCTAGTAGATCAGAATTGAGATATAATGGGCATTCTGTCTTCACTGGAAGTGAAGTCCTGGATCTGAGCTCCTCACAGCAAATCCTTAAGGTGTATGTTGGTTACTGCTTCAGGTGAAACCAACAAAGACAACTGTTGAGGACAGAGAGAAAGCTTTGAAGGAATGAGTGTGACCCATTCTTCTCCTTCAAACCCACTGCCCACACTGCAGCAGAGGAATCACTGTAACATGTGAATCGAATAAATCTTTCTCCCTCTTGCTTAACCCCTTCACACGAGCTTGATGTTGCTCTTAGCACCCCGAGTCTGGCTAAGCCTGCAAGGCCCCTGTGTCTCCCTGTCCATGCTTCCATGCTGGCCATGACGTTCTGCTTCTCGAGTTGCCCGGTCCTCTCTGCCCCAGACCCCTTGTCATTCCTGCCTGGAATGCCTGCCACTCCTCATTTCTTGTAACTCTCCTGTCCTTTCAGATTCTGTCTCCTCCTCATCACCAGCACAGCACTTACCACACAGGTGACTATAAATTCAGCCTCTGGATTCCTTGCAGAGCATTAGATCCACAAAACAGGGATATATCAGGGCAGTCCCTGGGAATCAAGGCATATCCTAAGTTGATACCTATGTCTCCTTATTCCTTGATATCTCTCCCTTTCATTTCTTCAAGCCTTGGTAGTGCACAGTTATCATAAAGGACTGTCCATCTGTCTGTACATGTTTTTCCTAACTTTTTGTCTGAAAGCACCCATTATAAACCCAATTAAAATCAAAACACCAAAGGATATGATCAGTGCTATCTGATGACACCACCATCTATTAATGCAGATCAAGCCTTGATGGGGGGAGAGAAGAAAAAAAGTAAGGTCACCCAGGGTCTGGGATGAGATATACCACTGAGGACGGGTGAAAGCCAAAGAAAACCGATCTCTTTCAACACCTCACTTTAATGATTTCTCATACGTATTGTAGATGATATGGCTGTTTTAATTTTACAAGAATGAGAACCTAATAAACTAGAAGCAGCATCTGTAGAGCTGGAAATAAAAAGATCCTTTGATAATATGGGTTTGATAAATCAAACTCACTGAGTCAGTATCAATTTTCTTCTTAACTGGGCCTTTTAAAATAAACTTGAACATTTCAAGAAAAAAAAATAAATAGCATAATGACAAATCCCTCTCTCTCTAAAAACGCTCAAACTAATTTTTTTTTTAAAGGCAGGACTTGCAATGGGCTTCTTGCAAGAACCTAAAAATACAGCTAATGAGCAGATGGCTCCAGCAGACAGCATGGGCATATCACTGACTTTCACTGGCAATCTAGCTGCCACTTTTCTAAAGGAAAAAACTGGAATTTAAAGAGCACACAGAGTGAACCAAACTTGTAAACCTTGCTCTTGAGTAAATGAGAAGATCATGGATCACTGCAGTTGTGAAACGTGTTTACTAGATTTCTTTCCTTCTCTCTAAATGCCTGTGAAATTATTTAGACACTTCATTAAATGCAGTCTTGAATAGTTACTTGTTGTCCATGTATAAATTCTTTCCCCAGCTAGATTGTAAACTTCTTGGAGGCAGGAACTATCTTCTACTTTTGTGTTACTCTGTGGCCATATTAATCCCAATCAAAAGTGGATTAAAACAACTCACTCAAGGAAGCCTATTTGCTACGAAAAGATATTTTAATACAAACCCAACACAAAGTCAGGATTTTGTTATTTTAAAAAAAAAAAAAAACGTGGTTTCAATGTGGTGATGTCTCAGTTTATAGGTGGGCAACTTAATGTACTATGAATTACCTATTACATCTGAATTCTGGCTTTCGATACTAAGCGATAATGTCATGAAATTCTATTTATCTTTAAGTAGTTTCTTGTTAAACCTCAAATAATGCCTAGACTGCTTGAAATTTTACTTGCCTTAGATGTACAAGGGTACTTCAAAAAATTCATGTAAAGATTCACATTATCTTTCAAATTCTATTTTTTAATAAACTTTTTGAAAACAGAATGATAAAACCACTTTTCCTTTTACTGTTTCATATAAAGCAAAAAGAGGATTTTTCACCTTACATTTAACTGCCTTTAAAAAAACAACCACCAAGTAACAGACCAAATAAAAGCTGGGAAAAGGTGGAGACCAACTTTTAAAATGTAAAATTAAGAGTGACAGCAGCCGGAATATGCCAAACCACTTCTCTCCTAGTAATCCTTAAACAAGGAACCCTTTGACGTAGGCAGAATTCCAGGATGAGGCTGCAGGAAACAGGGAAAAGGAAATTCCGGTTGAGGCTGAGTGATAGGGACCCTACCCTAGCAGCAGCCTATGCCAAGATTCAATTTCAGAACGTGCAAAATCCCCTTCCCGCCCATATTTCATGAGTGAGTTAGTAAAGGGGAAGGAAGTAGGGTGGGTCCCCAGACTTAACAAAAGAGCTGAAGAAAATGGGGTGGGGAGAGGGAGGGATAAAGACAGGGTCCCTAGGGAAAGTACTGCTGAACACGGTTTTCACATACATTTCGTAGATCTTCATTTCTAGAACTGGAAATTGGGCAGTCAGTTTAGGAGCTACTGCTGGAATTTCTAATCTACACTTTAATATGCTAAAAAGTATAAGGTATATTTCAGGAAAAATATAGTTTCAGTTTCCTAATAAATAGTGCAGTTGTATTCCAGAAAATAGGATGCATATCTAGACATACACTTCAATGCAGCTATTTTACTGATATTAAAATATGAACCATTTATCTGCTTTTCAAATCAAAGTTGGGACTCTAACTAAGCAAGCAGCCTCTCTTTCCTCCCACAGCCACCACCACCATCTCTTCCTACATAATCCTTCTCTCTTTCCTCCAGGGCTGCTCTTCTGGTCTGTTCTCTCTTTCTCGGGACCATCATGATTCTTGTCATCT
Source organism: Galeopterus variegatus (assembly GCF_000696425.1). Taxonomy (NCBI): domain Eukaryota; kingdom Metazoa; phylum Chordata; class Mammalia; order Dermoptera; family Cynocephalidae; genus Galeopterus; species Galeopterus variegatus. Next base: position 141,021 of record NW_007731218.1, read on the forward strand.
CTGATTCCTGGCTCCCATCAGTGCTCACCCCCTGTGGTGATGGCTGAGGAAGAGATGCTCCAGAGAAAATTGGACTTGAGTTCACTCTGGCCCGCTCTGCTTCGTCACTCAGCAGCCTCTGCTTTCTAATCTAGCACACTAAAATAATATCATTTACCTCACAAGAGCCAGCCTCATCCTCCTTTTTTACGAAAACTAATAAAACCAAATACTCAATGGCTCCTTATTAGTTCTAGAACAAACTGAAACTTCTCAGCCCTCAAAATCCTCTACGGTCTGGTCCTAGTCTCATTTCTCACTAAATCTTCTTTCTCCTGCCTCTTCTTCCACCTCCAGGTCAAGTAATCTGGTCACACAATAGTTTCAGATTTCCAAAAAAAATCTTGTATTTTGACATCTCTGTGCATTTTTTTTTTCCTTTTTGTCTTTTTTCGTGAC
>NW_007731218.1:141984-143210 GCF_000696425.1 Galeopterus variegatus
CCTCGGCGGGAGCGCCGCCACACTTCCCAAGCGGCGCACTGTAGCAGTGCGCCACCGGGCCGGCCCTCTCTGTGCATTTTCTAATGCTATTCTTCCCTTTAGGAATGCACTTAATTTGAATTGTTTAAATCCGACCCAAAACCTACTTTAAGGTCAAAGTCAAACTCTGTAAGAGAGAATTCTGTCTCCCCCAGTGTAAATTCTTCTTCTAACACACTTGAATCTCTCTTGGGATTCTCAAGGCTGCCTCCTTGCATCCCAGTTATTTGTGTCAATGTCTTTTCTCCACAACTAGACTATATTTCTTGAGGGCAGTAGCCACTACAGTTATTTTGTATCCTCTATAATATCAGCTTAAATAGAAGTTTAGTGAATGAATGATGAGGAATATTCTAGAATTAACAGCATAGTAACACCAACTCAGACTATTTAGATCAGGAGAGCAACCCTAAAACCAGTTAATCCTGAAGAAGGCATATATATCATTGCAACAAATGCCAAAAGCTTTGGCAAATAAGCCAGTTCATTTGGGGGCTACCAGAGATTCTCTCTACTTAAGGTATTTTCAGTGGGTCTGGTTTGAAAAGTTTATGTAGTCCCCATACTACTAGCAGAACCCCCGCCTAATAATTCATTTAAATGCTAACATCTCAGACACCTAAAATGTACTGCAGGAAAATGAAGCAAGGTAAATAGCTCACACATTTTGGCAAAGGTGACCACCCATTCCACTGATAAACAGAACATTCTTATGCCCACCACTATACCAAAGAAATCTTAATATAAATTCAGAAATTGTTTGATATAAAATAACACACACAGCTTCCATTACCAGCCATCACATTCTGCCAATTCTACCATCTAAATGACCCTCAGCATCTACCACCTTCTCAGCTTCCATAGTCACTGCCCTGGGTCAGACTTACATTTCTCACCCAACTTACTACAATAACTTTCTAAGGGTTCTCTACGACACTCCCTTTTCTTTTCCCAATTTTTCTTCTAAACCAATGCCAGAGAGATCTTACAAAGACCACATCTGATTATGCCAATTCCCTTCATTGATAGCTTTCCTTTGCCAGAAAGGCAAGTCTAAACTCCTTAGGGTGGCTCACTGGGCCTTTCCCAGCCAAAGTTTATCCTCCTTTCTAGCTACCCCTTTCTATCCCCATGAATCATCCAGTACTTCAGTCACGTGTCTTCCCGCTGGTCTCTCTGCCTGAAAT
>NW_007731218.1:144204-145440 GCF_000696425.1 Galeopterus variegatus
TAAACCAATGCCAGAGAGATCTTACAAAGACCACATCTGATTATGCCAATTCCCTTCATTGATAGCTTTCCTTTGCCAGAAAGGCAAGTCTAAACTCCTTAGGGTGGCTCACTGGGCCTTTCCCAGCCAAAGTTTATCCTCCTTTCTAGCTACCCCTTTCTATCCCCATGAATCATCCAGTACTTCAGTCACGTGTCTTCCCGCTGGTCTCTCTGCCTGAAATGCTCCACCCTGTCTTTCTCTATGACCATTAGTTCTCCTTCAGGGTCAAGTTCAAAAGTCCCCATTTGGTAACACATGCCTCTTCCTCTATTGATATAATCATAAGGAGAAGTGGTGGGCTAATGGGTACAAAACTACTCTATCTACCCTAAGTGAATCATTGTGCAGTCTATGCACGTATTGAAACAACACACTGTACCCCACAGGTATGTACAAGTAAATGTTAAAATAAATAAAAAGATTAGGAAATACATAAGAGGTAATTTCTTAAAGAACTAATGCCTAAATGTTAATCCTACTATCATAATGCTTAGAAGACATAGCCCATTTCTATCCCCTTCTTAAAGTTCTCACATAATTCTCAGCACTTAGGAATGAGGGCTGCCTAATTTTGCCTACAGCTAGTCAATAGAAAATAAGAAAACCAAGTGCTACCAGAGAAACCTGTGATAATTATACATTGAACTTTCTTTTTTAATTTCAAAAACACCTTGAAAAAAAGCCTAGAGTGAAGTGTTTTTCTAATTGCATGCATTTATAATCATGGCATTTACCAGTTTAAGAAAATATTAGAAATGCCTACTCAGAATGCTCTAATCCCCTTCAATTTGTAACAAGATATACCAGCAACAAAGGCTTTATTTTTTTTCAAGTTCATGTCTTTCCCCACGCATAGTACTTAAACATAGCTTCCTCTTTGGCACATATGTATAAAAAGGGATGTGGCAAGCATTCTAGAACTAGAAAAGCAATACGGTTTAAAGAACGACTTGAAGTAAAATGAATGATTCAATAAGCAATTTAGATTCTAACTCAAATTGTACCACTGTCTACTTAATCAGCTTTGGCCCAAGAATGGTAGATGAGGTAGATAAAGTATCTTAGAATCATAAAAGAAAGGAAATCTATACGTAACTCCAGGATTTGGACTTTACTGTTGTAACCAGAAGAGGAAAATGCAGACCTAGGTTTACATTAAGTAAACTGCAGTTTCCTCTGTATATGCTGTGTGCT
>NW_007731218.1:146243-158594 GCF_000696425.1 Galeopterus variegatus
TCATGAACACTGTGAAGTTGATGGGTAAGCAAAGGTATAGATATATCAAATGCTTAAGACATAGAAGATTAAAATATACTATCAGGTGGTTCTTATTTCTAATAAATTATTGTAAAAAGTGTAAGCATCTAGTATTAAATAATTCATTTAGTGGAGCACAATAGCAATATCAGCCTTGAGAGTTAAACACTGGGTCACCTGATGTCATCCTACAGAAGGGAAATCACAGAATGGTTGATTTTATAATATCACTAAAAAGAGAAAGATCCTTAATGTTCACCTTTCCTTACTTTAGGCTTCACAGGAAAACTATAACTTTTTCTATAACTACATAGAAAAAGTTATAATTCCAATGTCTATTTATTATACCATCATTTCTCTCAGAAGCACAAACATTTCATAGTTGTTAATGCATCCATCATATGACATTCTTGCAAGAAACAAAAAAACCTTAGAGATCTATTTTACAAACTTAAAATGAAAGTTTAAAGGTAACGAGTAAATACCATAAGCAAAGCTGGAAATATTTGGCCACTAAATTTCTGTCTCATGTTGAAGTCCTTTATAATCATCAGCACCAAGTTCAGATTTCTATAATTACATATTTGGAGGGTGTTATAATCTCCTTAGCTGTAACTATTTCCAGTATTCTGGATTGAATTAAATATAAGACAAAGGCAACACAGGTATCTTTTTAACAAGCATAAAGTGTTTGTGGCCTAAAGCTGAAGATTTCTTTTTCTTTTTTTTTTTTTAAAGATGACCAGTAAGGGGATCTTAATCCTTGACTTGATGTTGTCAGCACCACGCTCTCCCAAGTAAGCTAACCGGCCATCCCTATATAGGGATCCGAACCCGTGGCCTTGGCGTTATCAGCACCACACTCTCCCCAGTGAGCCACAGGCCCACCCTAAAGATGAAGATTTCTAACTTTGGTGAAGTGGCACTCTACTCTTTGATTTTGTAAGATCACGCTCTACCTCAAGTTGTCACTGGTTAACTGCATCTAATCTGCAGTCAACTGTAAGATAAAGCACTCATTTTAAGGGCTACTAGGAAAGAAAATGCTCACAATTAAACTATGTCATGTTTTTGTATGCTTAATGGTTAAGACTCATCCTGATTTCAAAAATGCTAAAATGTAAGGAAATGTGCATCTTAAAATCAATCATATATGACATATGGAAACCGTTGCTCTTCTAATTAAAATGAATTAAAAGGAGCACTGCTTTGAGAAAATTAAGCTACTCAAATATCCTAAGGACACAACAGAGGTTAGGAGTCGGTCTTTGATATAGTCCACCTTCGGGGTGCTTTTAACAACTTAAACAAGCCCCTAAACTTTTCAATAGTACCTAGCAAAATCAAGGTGCCAGATACTTCCACTGCACTCAAAGTCAATAGCCACCCCAAAACAGTGCAATCACAAGGCTCTGAAACTGTCTTATTCTCCCCCTTGAGACACTAACAGTTACAATTCAATGTTGCATTGTTAGAGATGAAACTAAACAGCCAGCCAGCCTTCAATATCTCACCTCCCCTCCTGCTCAGTAAAACCCTGTCATTTGTCCTAATGCACTTGGAGCAGAAAAAGCATGAAACAACTTTTTCCCCTTTGGAAATGGTTGGAAATAAAATTCCAAGGAAAAATTTAAGTCAGAGAAATACGTTCATAAGCACAGAGGAATTTTGCCCTTCATGAGCAATCCTGGATAGGGCGGCACTGAGAGTGAAGTCTTAGAAACAACAACAAAACCAACAGACAACAATGTGTAGCAGAAGAAAGTGATCCCCTTGTCTTCCCCATGACGGCAGCATTCTCAGTTCTAAGGCTCAAGCTGAATAACTGCTTTCAGGAGGACCAAGCAGAATGTCCTTTTCCTCCAGTTTTAACTACATCCAAACAATGTAACTCTTGTTGGAACACAAGCATTCGTAAGATACTGGGAAAACTCCCTCTGACCCTCCCACTCTGTGAGAGCATCTATAATCTGTTCCTCTGTTATCTATTTCTAATGACTTGGGATACATTTGTTTGGCAACTAGATCCACCCCAGTAGTAAACATAAAAGTACATCAGAATGTTCTTTCAAAATTCATATTCTTCAAACTATCAGATGGAACTTCTAAAGTCAAACTTGAAAGCCATCAAATCAGGATCATAAGTGGCAATGCATTCATATTTGCCTAAATGTATTCTCATATCCCTACATGATTTACTTTTGAGAAGAGTTCCCTTATAAATTCACTGTCATAAACAACTGGCTTAGAGATACAGGCAGTTGTCATTTTTACTAAGGAAGATACTTTTCGAGGGGAAAAGCCCACGACCTAAAGAATTTAAAAATATTCTTTCCTTCAAACATACAACCAGGCAGAAACATTTTCCACCCCTTCAAACCTGTGTCCCCAAGAGGAAAAAGGCTTACGTGTTCAGACTTCTCCTGCTCTTTTTTATCCGTCTGCAAAAACTGACAGTTTTCTCTTGCCAGCTTCTGGACCAGTTCAATTCGTCCGATATCATCTCTCTCTTGAAGCTTGCACATCACCCCTGCCTTAAGAGTTGGAGAAAAAGCGAAGATATACTTAAATCCACAGTCCCAGGACATGACACCACTGCAAATTTCACCTTATAATAAGCTCATTTTTTCTGACTCCTGTATTAAATCATGGTCTTGGTAAAATATTTTGCCTTTCCAAAATTGAAATTAAAGTATTTTAATCTAGAAATGCCATGCCAAAAGACTGAAAGTTGATATTGTGTATCAGTCTACTTTAAGACAGTGAAGGGCAGAGCAAACTAAATCATTTGCTGCTAAGTGTGAGCCTGATATGCCACTATTTGTTTGTTCCTGACAGCCTGTTTCCTGTTACATAAGCAAAGCCTAGCAAAAGGTTAAAAACTCATGGGAAAGTTAGCCAGCAACCACTCTGGCAAAAAGGGTGAAGTGATACAGAGTCCTAAAAATAACACTACACAACCTCCCAATTCTTTAGCTCCACCAGATCATTCCATATACACATATACACAGTTAACAAGATCACAAAGTACTTTTATTTTACAACTGGAAAAATATCCCTAATGCTGCATGAAAAACGGTGAAATTTTTTATTAAAAATAATGGGGAAAAAGAAAGCTTAAAATTTCATTCATCAGGGTTTGGCAACTATACATAAAGCATCATATTTTTTATTAGGTCAAATCACCTAAGTAGTAACAATATGAGGAGGTAAGCAAATCTAGAACTTTAGAATAGAAAAAAATACGTTCATTCTTACACACAAATTAGGAACTGTTTCTGCTCAAATTCTTTCCAAAATGGTTCATACTGACATACCAAGACATGATCTAATAAAGAAATCTGAAGTTATACTTGGCAGGAACAATCAAAACTATGGAATCTTTGTTTTACCCAGCACAACCTACAGGATTTGAATGTACTTAGTAACTTGACCAAATATGGGGAAAGGGCCAGCAAGTGACCCAAAACTTCACAGTCTTACAAGTTTGTGCTAAAGATACTCATGCTGGGTGGGCAGAGAAATGGAACCATCCAGGCAAAACAACGACTAAATATTTACTCCCGTGGGCAGTGACATCTCTTTATCTAGCAGTTCCTCCAACTAGGAAGGAAACAAACAAAAAAATCCTTGAAGCAGCCCAAATCGCAGACTCCCAGAGGACAAGTGGAATTCCTCCACCAAAAGATTTATTTTCTTATTTTTAAAATGTTTTTCATCTTACATGTTTATGGAGTACAGCTTGTTGTCAGAAGATTTATTTTTACAACATCCTTCACAAGTGGTTTTCCCATTCCTTTTTAGTTTCCTTAGACAAAGATCTCAGTTTATCATAAGAAAGTCCGTATACTGTTGAACAGCCAGAATTGTTGGAAAGTCACTTATCACACTCGACAAAACTCTAAAACCATTCAACTTCAACCCATGAGTACTAGATTTGCCTTTTAAAGCAACTTCAACTAGGCCTATTCCTTATCCAATATGACAATCTTTCAAATATTTAAATACAAATATTTATTATATCCTCCTTTTAGTATTCCCCATATATATATACATATATATATGTATATATATATGTATATATATATTCATACACCTAGTTCCCTAAATTATTTCATTCATTCATTCATTCATTCACTCAACAGATTTTATATGAGCAGTGATGTACTATAGGTTCTGGGGACACAGCAGTGAATAACAAGAATGACATCTCACATCACAAAGGATGTAGACTATATAACATCTAGGTATAAAATATCAGGAGTAATATATGATAGGAAGGAAAATAAAGTAGGGTATGGGGACAGATACATTATTGGAGGTATTATTAAGATGGAAATGTCAGGGAAGGATTCTCTAGTAAGATGACAGTTGAGTGGGAACCTAAAGGAAGTAAAGATGGGGTGATGTTGATGTCCAGGGGAAGCACGTTGCAGACAGACAGCAAGTGCAGGGGCCCTGAGGCTTGGGTGCATCTGGCATGTTCAAGGACAAGCAATGAGAACAGCATGGCTGGAACGGAGCTGGCAAGGAAGATACCGGTAGGACTGGTCAGAGAAGTGATACAGGACCAGATCATGTAGTTTCCATACACAGGCTGTGCAAGGAGTTTGGATTCTTTTTCTGAATGAGATAAAATCCTTTGGAAGGTTTGAACAGAGGATTGGCATAATCTGACTTACATTTCACCAGGATCATTCTGTGCTCTGGGTTAGATGGGAGGCATAGGTGAAGTTAGAAGACCAGTGCGGAGACTGGTTTTCATGCAAGAGTTGGCTTGGAATGCGTAGTAGAGGTGGAGATGGTAAGGAATGGTTAGAAACTGGATATATTTCAAAACTAGGACCAGCGGATTATGTTGTTTGGTAGTCTCCAAAATATTTGACCTGAGCAGCTGGAAGGATAGAGTTGTCATTTACTGAGATTGGAAAGACATCCAAGTGGAGTTGGTGGGTTGGCAGCCTGGAGGTTTGGGGGAGAAGTCCAAGCAGGAGATACAAATTCAGGATTAATCAGAGTATAGATAGTATCCCTCTGGTTTTACCAGTGGAGTGATGGAAATCCAGGAACTGAGTCTAATGTTGAGATATTGGGAAAGTGAGGAGTTAATCAGAAAAGGAGACTAAAGAGGAGTGGCTCCAGGAGAAGAATCTGGAGAGCAGTGAAGGTGTTTCCAAGAGGAGAAGCGAAAAACCATGAATAACTGCTGAAACATCGAGTAAGAGGGCTCAAAATAACTGACACTGAATTTGACAAAAGTAATTGGTGACTTCAACTAGAGCAATTTCATTCTGAAATGGTAAGGACAAAAGCTTTATTAGCACAGGTTCAACAGAGACTGGGAGACAACTCTTCTGAGGAGCTGGGTGACGAGGACCGGGACACCAGCTGAAGAGTGCCGTTGTTGGGAGTTTTGCTTGCTGATCTCATGATGAGGGATGTTCCAGCACATTTATGCGTATTGAAATCACCCAGTAGAGAGGGAAATGTGATGATGCAGGAGGGAGGCAGGGCATCTTCAAGAGTGATGTCCTTGAGTAGGAAAGAGAGGATAAAGATCTACCCCAGACAGAAATACGAACATGCATATTTCCTCTGGAACAGGAGAGTAAACACACAGGGAGGTTTGCACATTTGGTGGTAGAAACACGTGTAAATTCTTTCTGAAGGCTTCTATTTCCCAGAAAAATGAGAAGTCAAGTTATTAGCTGAGAGTAAGGATTGTAGGGAGAAGATGCTGGAGGTACAAGAAAAGAAGACACACAACAGTCATTTAAGTTGCGAGTGTTGGCTATTTTTGTAAAGGGCCAGACAGTAAATATTCTAGGCTTCATGGGCCATGGGATCTGTGCGTCAACTACTCGATTCTGCAGTCAGCAGGAAACGATACGTTTGATACGTAAACGAATGAGCACAGCTATGTTCCAGTAACACTTTATTTACAAAAACAGGCGGCAGTCAACTCCTGGCCTAAGAGAAGAGGAAACTGCACAAGGGAAGTGGTGTAAGACTGTCAAGCATGAGGACTCACTCCATTTTATTTTTAGATCCTTCCACTATCCTAGCCATTCTCCTCAGGGAATCCTTCTGTTTGTCAGGATTTTAATGGAGCCCACAACCTGAGACAATGCTAAATATATGGGCGGATCATGAAATGCTCTTTTAATCAATACTAGAGAAAGTAAAACAGGTTTAAGGGTTTTAAGTATCCTCCTTTCAACTGGGAAGGCAAGGAAACTACGGTGATTTCTGCTCATGAATGATAAATATTCTTAAATTATTTTGACACTTAAAGGAATTCATTTATGTTGACCACTTAGGCTTTCTTCTGTCTCCTTCCATTTCACCCTCGCAGTGTTTAATGTACTATCCCGCTGGTGGACAGAGGATGCTAATGACCCTCCCACCTCGGAACCTACTCTGTGCTTTATTCAGTAGTGGGATGGATTAGCCCTGACCTCTCTCTGCTCCCCAGTGGCCCCCTGTATGCAGAGGGTATGTGTTGCCCAGGTGGGGGTGAGCTGGTGGGGTACCCAGGTGAGAGCAGTATGGAGCCTGTTACCCCCTCTCACCAGCACAGGCTCCAAAGTCCCCACAGTCTCTGATTTGGAGACAAGAGTCTTTTCCTTTTCTCTGTGGGTCCTATAGATATAGATATAGATATACATTTTAAACAGCTGATAAGCATCAGCAATAAAAAAATTAAGTGAAGGAAATTTAAGAGGTCATAATTATTTGGTTTTGGTCTCTACGTGAACATGATTTTTAAGGAACTCTAAACATTCTTCATTCAGCATCATATAATTAGGATCCTAAATACAGACTTTTCTTTTAGGAGGAAACATTTTTATTAGAACCATGTACTTGGATACACAAATCAAATGTGGTGATTTTTTACAGGGGGGTGGGGGGAGCACTGGCTGGTGATCTGAACCCTTAACCCCGGTGCTTGGTATTATGAGCACTGCATTCTAACCGAGAGAGCTAACCACCCAGCCCTCATATATGTACTTTAAACACATAATGCTATTTTTAAAAATAGGTTCCCGACTAACAATTATTTTTTTTACTTCACATCTTATTATTAAAGAAGGAATATAGCAGTCTTGATTTTCTGGTTTCTGCATAATGTCTACATGCATTTTTCACAAGATAATCACTTCTGTAGAACTCCTTATATATTTAAAAAGGCTTAAAAAGGATTAATAGTTTAAAAACTATTTAAAAAGGCTTTCAAGGAGGGTTATGAATGCTTCCTCATTCCCTGGAGAGAACTTTAAGCTCAGAGAGACGCCCATACATCCTAGCTGGTTTATAAGGCAGTGATCTTTTGGAAGCACCATGCTAAACCAGATGTTCTCTGGGGGTGCCTGTCACAGCTCCATAATTTAGTGATTTAATTCAAGAAACCCATGAATTTATTAATATATTTTGGGAGCTTTGTTATGGCAGGAGGAGCAAGATAACTAACAGCCCTTGATCTAGACTTTCACATTTTTGATCTACTTAATTTATCTATGTGAAATTAATTGCAAACAGTTTACCTAACACTGCTAAGCCAGAAAAAATAAAAGATTAATGTGTAACTGTCAAAAGAATTAAAGAGCCTTATACCACGGTCTGTTTAGAAAAATCTTTGTAATAGGGGCCGGCCCGTGGCTCACTCGGGAGAGTGCGGTGCTGATAACACCAAGGCCCCGGGTTCGGATCCCATATAGGGATGGCCGGTTCACTCACTGGCTGAGCGTGGTGCTGACAACACCAAGTCAAGGGTTAAGTTCCCCTTACCGGTCATCTTTTAAAAAAAAAAAAGAAAAATCTTTGTAATATATAATTTAAGCTATTCATATGATTTTCAGTATCTAAGAAGAGAAATGTTATGAATGTAAATGAAAAGTCTGTTCCCTTTATAAACTGAGTCATAAATATGTTGGGTCCTTTCCCTTAGTGGTAAAAGGAAACTTGGACAGAATTCCCTTAGGAAAGACCACATGGACAATAAATGAACAATCTTTCTGTGACAAAAGGTGAAATACCACAATTCTATGTATGGAAACATCTTTTGCATTATCTCAACTTTAAAAATCACTTTTTCTAAAACATCCGGGTAAAATATCATGCAAAAATTGCCATCATGGGAAGGAAAACCAGGAAGAAAGAGACCATCTTTCATGAAGGCAGTTCTGCAATAATAGAATGCTATTTGATACAAATGCTGTTCAATAACAGTTCATGGTGCTCAGATAAATTCTTATTGATTACTACATAATACATTCATTTTGTTAAAAATTAAATCTTGAATAGAAATTCATAGATTTTTTGGGGGGGGGATATTTTAAACAGAAAACATAAACAACTAAATAAAACACTGATAGGTTGGGATGATACATTATCTAATTGTATGTACCTATATCCAAAACCAGAAAACATTAAGGATTCTTTCCAGGAAAATTCATAAGATAGTTCATAGTCAAAAATATAATAATTTTAGGTAAGCAAGTATTCATTTTCTTAGCTTTCCTTGGGGAACAAAAACCTATGAAAAAGTTATCTTGGGGATAGAAAAATATGCCTTTTGATAATTAGGGGAAAGGACTACAAAGCATCCATGTGAGAAATGCACATAATAGAAAGTGTGATATCAAGGCAGGCTCACTAACCTGCAGAGTGTCACAGGCCTCAGACACCATGTCAGGACATCATGGAGCCTTAGAAACCATTCAGCAACCCCCAACCCCACAGTCCACAGGTGAGGCAATGGACATTCAGGGAGGTTCATTCCTCTGGTCCTCCTGCTTTGTGGAATAACCTGTGTTAATACACTGCTGGTTGAGACCTGTCCTGCCAGAGCATGCTGAGAGCAGGGAAGGAGGCAGAAATCACAGTTACATGGAATTTATAATTGCTATTTCCCTCAAATACTTTCTTAATGTATTGTACTTACAGAAATATCCCTCCTGATTAAGCTCAAAATAGAGTATTGTAAAATTACATAATCGATAAAGTAGGGGTTCATTCATTTCGTATACTTGATTCCTTGAACTTTCAGACTGGAGTTGGAAGGTCACCGGTATTTTATCTTGTTTTGATTTGAGGGCAACTGCAGCTCAGATTGTATCCATTACTGACCACACTGCTAAGCAGGGCAGCAAAGTTGAAAAATGATACAGAAGTTGAAAAAGAGACCAAGCAAACTCTAACAAATTTCAATATAAAGGATTGAAAAGGATCATCTGTTTTCTATGACAGAATAAGAGCTTTTTTCAGTATATTTTCAAAAAAAGTTACCTTTGGCTACTGAGAAATTATCAAATATTTGGCCATTAATTTGTATAACTGACAATTATTATCACTTATTAAAATAATTGATTCAAATGGAGGGATAGGAGACAATGAATGGCCAAGTGAATCGAGGCAAGAATTTCCAAAGTTCAACACGTTATACATTACTCATGGAAGATCACATTAAAACCCTTAAGCTAAATTTCAATACACTGGCAAAACTCCAATACATTTTGACAAAGGTTCTTTAATTCTTTAGTCCTATAAAAAGAATGAAGAGACTAGAATGTTCTGTGTATGTGAAGATACTATAATGGCAGAGAGTAATACTGCACCCCAGCCTTGTTAGATATCAAATATTCAAACCAGAATGCAGTGCGATAGATGATCATGATAATAAGTGGTAGAAGCTAACTGTACTGAGTGCTTACTGTGTGCCAGGCACTGTTCTAAATGCATCACACATATTCATCTAATCTTCAAAACAACCCAACAATTATACCCATTTTACAGAAGTTAGAAAGGCAGTTTGCACAGTGTGTGTTTGCTTTTTGGCAGCTGGCTGGTACAGGAATCCGAACCTGTGACCTCGGTGTTATCAGCACCATGCTCTAACCAACTGAGCTAACTGGCCAGCCCCTATTAAAAGCAAAGACAACAAAGCCAGACTGCCTTATTTTGAAAGCTGTCTCCTCTGCTGACCAGATCATCTGTAAAGTGGTGGAAATTATATCATCTACCTCCTTGGGTTTGTTGTGAGGTTTAAATACGTTAATAAAAATAAGGAGCTTAGAAGAGTGTCTAGTATGTATGAAGTGCTTCCAGAGTCTAAACTCTCAGTGTTATTACAGAAAAGGAATATAGGCACAGGAGAACTGAGTTAAATTGCCTAAGGCTGCTGTGGCAGAGCCAGGAAAAGAACCCAGGCAGTCTGTCTCTGGAGGCAGCGCTCTTAAACCTCATGCTGCCTGACATTTACTAAACCTCCTCCACGTGCCAGGATTGCTGGCATTTTTTTATATCGCTTCATTTCAACCTCATGACAATCTTACAATATCTCCATTTACAAAGATGAAAACCACGCGTGCTAGGTAATGCCCAGCACAGAGGCAACACAATGGTGACTAAGGCTTGGGAACCCTACGGAAACATACAGGTTTTGAGCCTCTGAGGAACTTGCCCAAAGGTACCATCTACCAGGAAGAAGGGCTGGGAGGCAAACCCAAATCCACATGCTGTCTTCATTCGGCCCACATGTCACAGCATTAAAACAGGGAGTTTCATACATAAAAAAGATATTTTTAGTGAGAGAAGGAAAAAAGACACCAAAAGATAAGGGGAAATTAGAGTTCTCTGGTAGGTGGGAAACCTGTGTACAACAGGGCCCAGTCTCTCTGGTTAGTGACCGTCTTGACCCTTCATATACCAAAGTTCTCAACAGCCAAGGGGCATTTTCCCCACAATACCACATTTCATCAGATATGGGGAAGAAGGCATGAGAAACCAATTTCCACTTTATTTGCTTAAAATGTAGTCTACAGTGAAGACCACAGTAATTTGAAATACTTACCATGGAGCCTGCCATATGGTGCTCAAGCAATTATATATATATATGCACACACACAATCAAATAAATAAATTGTGTGTGTAAATTACACACATACGCACATTCATTTCTAATTCTGCCTAGGTATCTGATGGAGAAATTCCGAAAGTTTTCTTCAAGCTCCCCTCACATGATATGAACTACAGATTCTACCCAGAGCATTTGTACAGATGGAACTGCAGAATCAAGCCAATGAAACTGGTGGTTCTACCGTGATAGCAGATCAAGTTTTCTCAGACACATCAGAGGAGGTGACAGCTGCCTTCCTTCCTATTCACCACCCTAGGCCTATGACACTCATAATTATGCCTCCCACCAAACTTAACTGTCAACTTTCAAACCTAAACAGAATCTGTTCCTGATCTATTTACCAATTCACTGCTTTCATGATTTCATTCCTGTTTATGTCCTGTAAATGTATGAACACATACAGAAATGAAATCATAAAATTATGTCACCGTTACTGAGTAAAATCACAAAGTCATGAAGAGCAAGGTCTGAGCATCCTTTTGAGAAATAAAATTGCATTCCAACAGATTTTTGCTCATAAAGTAAGTTCAAAATAAAGACTAATAGTTTAAATCTGGAAATACTTATGTCACTAGTAATTTAATGAATTAAGAAATCTTCAAGAAAGTAGTAAATACAGTGAGTTGGGGAATCCCTGTGCAAGTCTGCTTGGAAATCTGAAGTGTAATTTCAGTATCAACTTGGAGATTGCAGCATTTTTAATATCCCGTAGAAAAACAATATGAACTTATTAAAACATTACAACTTGTGCAATCTTGATGAAAAAGTTAATGTGGTTATTCTGACCAGAATCAACAGACTTAGAACCTTAAATGTGAAGTGCCCTGGGTCAGCCAGGTTAAGAGTCTTTAAAATGATCCACTTTTATATGAAGTTAACAGTGAGAGAACGAGGGTGTCCAAAGTTTTTATTACACAAAAGTACCTGGCAGTGAGTTACTACCAAAAGCATATCCATGCCTTGATGTACATAGTGGGGGCTGGCAGAGACTCTGGCAGGTGAGGCGTCGCACTCCCTGCCTGGCCATGCCCGGGCTGCTGGTGCTGTCAGTAGCTGTTCTCCTGTGCCTCTCAGGGAACGGTCTGCCCTGAGGGCAGCCTCTCCTTCTGGATCTTCACTCACTTCCTTGCTTTCTCCGTGGAGTGGAGTGTCTCTCTGCCTGTCCCTCCTCATGAACCAAATTATAAATATGACTAGCAATTTAGGGCCCTTTTGGTGAAACACTTTTATATCAAAACTAAGTACGTTATTCTAGTAATATGACTATTTATAGAACACAAAAGGTAAAACCTGTGTCACTTGCAAACACCTGCACTATCTCACTGCTTTCAACCGAGAAGAATACAAAGATGGGCTATCACAGAATTAATCATACCTGAGAATCTGGAACGCCATCAGTTTCTGTTATAGTT
>NW_007731218.1:158961-159986 GCF_000696425.1 Galeopterus variegatus
GGGCTATCACAGAATTAATCATACCTGAGAATCTGGAACGCCATCAGTTTCTGTTATAGTTACGTGTTCGTCACTGTTTTCATCATCTTGTTCAAGTGCTTTAAAAAAAGAGAGAATATTAAACAAATGCAACATTATAAGAAAAATGTTTTAGATAATTTTCCTTCAGATAGCAATTTGGCAGGAAAAAAAAATAGAATTTAAGTATCAGCAGTATTCTTTGGTATTTGGATGAAAAGTTAACTAATAGCACCAGGTTCTTTTCATGTGCATTACCTCATTTATGAAATCAGTGGCAGTGGCATAATTTAATCTCAGTTCTTCTCTTCAATTAAACCCATCCAGATATCATCATAGCAGTACTGTGTTCTACCAAAGGGGAAGCAGTGGGTATAAATGAAGGCTTCTATTCATTTCATGTGACAGCAGTCATATATTTTTTAAATGTGGTTTTCTGGCTGGCATTTTAAATGACTTATAATAAAGGAAACAATATTTTATATCTGGGTTGCTTGGTGCATTGTTACCACAAAACTTTAAGCTGTGGAGTCCTGAGTGTACTTCTTTGCCAATATTTTCCCAGCATATCCCTATCCAAGTCTTTATCACCCTTTCTGCGATAGTGTGATAACCTCCAACAAAAAACCTGATTCCAGCCTCTCCTTAATCCAATCCAGTTTGGGCACAACTGTGAGAATAATCAGTCCTCCCCAAAATAAAACAAGTGCGAGGCTTCGGCTTATATATTGCTCTCTTACTAAGTTTAACTTTTCCTGCACATCACTGAAGGGCTTCCTGGAAACCTCTAACTTTCTCTTAATTTCCAATTTCATACTGACATTCCACACCCAAACATATTTTACCCAACTCTGATCCAAACATGATTGGATTACTTTTCTCTTTATTCAACTTGCTCTTTCATCTTAACAAATATTTATTGACCATCCACTTTGTGCCTGACACTGAGGTTATTCCTGTGAAGACGACAGATAAGCCCCTGACATCATGAAGCAAACGTACTAGCT
>NW_007731218.1:160234-162281 GCF_000696425.1 Galeopterus variegatus
GAGGTTATTCCTGTGAAGACGACAGATAAGCCCCTGACATCATGAAGCAAACGTACTAGCTAGGGAGACAGTCAATGAACAACAATTACTACTACAGCAACAACTAATAACAATAATAATAATTTTTTAAAATAAGATGAAATTAAAAATCAAGGTAAGGGTTTTAAATGAAGAAATGTGGAAATGGAAGAAAATCAACTGAGGGAGGTCATTTTAGAGAGGAGGCAGGGACGGTGCTTCTCTGAAGAACTGGTATTTGGGCCCATGGCAGGAGACAGTGACATGTGACAAGGTTGGAGATAGTACACACCATGATAAATTCTGTTTGGAGACTAAGAACATGGGGAACGACTACAGAATTTTAAATTGGGAAGATTTTTTTGCTGGCCTTGAAGTAGTAAGGTGCCTATGTTGTGAAAAGCCTATGAAGGGGTCACATGCCAGGAAATGTGGGTGAACTCTAGAAGCTGAGAAAAGGCCTCAAATGACAGCCACAAGAAAACAGGAGCCTCAGCCCCACAAACACAAACTGAATTCTGCTAATAGCCATGTGAGCTGGAAGAGGACCCTGAGCTCCATAAAACAATGTAGCATTGGCGGAAACCTTGACTGCTGCCTTGGAAGACTCTGAGCTGAGCACCCAACAAAGTGATACATGGACCCCTGACCCACAGATACTGTCCTGTGAAATGATAAATGCATATTGTTTGAACTGCTTAAAACAAAAAAGAATTTTAAATTGGGAATTGCATGATTTGATATATATTTTCAAAAGTTCTTTTTGGCTTCTTTGCAGAGGACAGGCTTGTGAGAACCAAGAGCAGAGCAGAGACCAGTTAGGTGAACTGCTACCATCTCACCTGGAGATGACAACAGCTCAGACCAGAAAGGTAGCAATGAACAGGAGAAACCTGGAGGCCTTGAGCTGCATTTTGTAGACAAAATGGACACAACTTACCAATGAATTGAATATGGGGGTAGGAAAAAAGGGAATGAAGCAGCAGCAACCAAGAGTGACTCCTAAGTAGGATAAGTTATTCCTTGTATCCATCACTCCATTCGTCTCTTTTGCCCTCTCCATTAAAAGCAGCCCCCAAAACATACCAACCTACCTGACGGTGAGGTCACCCGCTGTAGTTCAGTTTGCATTATTTTGTGTACTTTTAAATAGTGTGCTCTCTATTGTGTATTTTTAAAATATCACTTCACGTACCTTCTGCTTCTGTATGCCCTTCACGCCTGCAGTGAGGTGCATATAATGGGGCCCACCTACAACCCTGTGCATACTACACGACTCTGCAGATGCTGAGATGAATAATCCATCCCCAAAGAACCCAAATGATATTACTTGACTGCACCTACTTATATAATGAGCTGCTTCTTTTGTAACTATTTATGAAAATGAAAGGAGGGAAATTCCTCCTTAAACTTGACGGATAACTAGGATTAACTCCTACCAGCTGAGCATCTAAAGGCAAAGAGGGAACAGGGGAAGTGGGTATCCTCTATTATCAGGAAAAAGTTCTTTTCATGCTTGTTCAAATGGGGTCCCCTGTAGCTCAGTTAGGAGGAACAAAAGAATAAAGAAAAACACTCATGTTTTCTCTGAAACACTGGAGGCAAGAATACAAGGGAAAAATAAAACACAGAACAGCATCTTAAATTCCACTTAAACATGCAATCGTGGAAGTAAGGAACTCCATGTAACCAATGGAAATAATATCAGGAGGCTTTCCTGACCCTGCAATGGGGAGTAATTCTTTCGGGGAGCAAGCTAATGACACACCAATGTGGGTTATGTCACATGAAGACCAATAATACTTTGCTACTTAATTTGTACTTTATTTAAATTTCTACTCTTTAAAGTTCTAGCTTTGATGAAAACAAAGAAAATAAAAATTTTTAATATTTTAGCCAACTAAATTCATGTTTTTGTTTTTAAAACAACAGTGTTTGGGTGTGTAGGCATTTCTTTCCCTTATCTTATTTAGGACATAGTACATGCAGGAAAATAATTTCATGATTGAGAGTTAACACTTTTTTTTTT
>NW_007731218.1:163165-164248 GCF_000696425.1 Galeopterus variegatus
AAGTCAGTACTGTATTTCTTATCCCCAACAATAATACAACATTTATTGCCACATCTTTGAAGACCTCAAAATTTGTTAACACTTAAGTTAACAGTGAGAATTAGAAACACAAGCAGACTTCTCTGAGAACACAAATAGCGGACGATGCTGGTGCAGCGGGAGGGCCCAGAGAGGCCTGGAATGGGAGGCCATGGGAGGCATCTGGGACAGGGGTCGGGGCCGTGGAGCTCACAGAGGCAAGACTGAGGACAAGGAGTGGATCCCTGTCACCAAGCCGGGCTGCTTGGTCAAGGACATGAAGATGAAGTCCCTGGAGATCTATCTCTTCTCCCTACCCATCAGGGAGTCTGAGATCATTGACTTGTGTCTGGGAGAATCCCTCAAGGATGAAGTTTTGAAGATTAGGCCAGTGCAAAAGCAGACCACTGCTGGCTACTGGACCAGGTTCAAGGCATTTTTCTTCATTGGGGACTACAACGGCCACATCAGTCTGGGTTTTAAGTGCTCCAAGGAGGTAGCCACTGCCATCCGAGGGGCCATCATCCTGGCCAAGCTCTCCATTGTCCAGATGTGGAGAGGCTACTGGGGGAACGAGATTGGCAAGGTCACGCTGTCCCTTGAAAGGTGACAGGCTGTTGCAGCTCTGTGCCAGTGTACCTCATTCCTGCCTCCAGAGGTACTGGCAACTTCTCGGCCACTGTGCCCAAGAAGCTGCTGCTAATGGCTGGTATTGACGACCGGTACACCTCAGCCAAGGGCTGCACTGCTCCCCTGGGCAACTTTGCCAACCCACATTTGATGCCATTTCCAAGACCTATTGCTATCTGACCCCCAACCTCTGGAAGGAGACCATGTTCACCAAGTCTCCCTATCAGGAATTCACTGACCATCTTGCAAAGACCCACCCGAGTCTCCACGCAGAGGACCCAGGCTACAGCTATGGCTACAACATAGTTTTTATAGAAAGAAAATAAAGTTAATTAAGTAAGCCTGGAAAAAAAAAAAAAGAAAAGAAAAGAAAACACAAGCAGGTTAAATGACTTGGCAAAAGTCACTCAACAATCTATTTCAATCTGCTTACTG
>NW_007731218.1:166097-166533 GCF_000696425.1 Galeopterus variegatus
CAGTCTATACAATGGGTTTGAAGGGTCTGAGCCCTAGCTCTGACAATATAAATGGAAACTTGGTATAACTAAAACAATGAAACATTTTGGCTTTAATTATGATTTGCCTTACTTTACAAGTGGCGTAGTCATGAAGCTTGAAAACTGGCTACGTTGGCAGGACTCTGACATTAGCCCTAGCTTTACAGTGAGCATTAGAGCCCACAAGCAAACTAAGAATATATGTGGATTATTAACACTAAGTCACACAGCGGCTCCTAGTTTAAATGTATCTATTTGTAAATTAGCCAAGAGGGATTCAAGATGAACTACTGTTGACAGCCTCCAAGGATTTTAGGGCTTGCCTTGATACCACTTTCTTGTTGCCTTGGGAACAACAACAAGTTTTCTTTCCCTCCACAACTTACTGGGATGGATGCTAAGAAAACTCTCTTAG
>NW_007731218.1:166956-167235 GCF_000696425.1 Galeopterus variegatus
GGAGCGCCACCGCACTCCCGAGCGGCGCACTGTAGCAGTGCGCCACGGGGCCGGCCCAAGCAGCATTTTTACAGAAAGAAATCTTTCACAAAAGGTCTCAGCTGACATTCAATCTGAAGAGTTGGGCAGGTAAAATCAGCCACATCTTACAGATGAGAAAGCTGAAACTAGTGAGGTGAAGTAACCTGTCCTAGTCCTCCCATATAAAACATATGTCTCTATGGCAATTCATCTCTGAGGCAGTTCATCTCTGCCTCAGTTAAGGATACAACAGACAAA
>NW_007731219.1:0-14794 GCF_000696425.1 Galeopterus variegatus
CCCCCGAATAAAGCGGAACTTCTCCAGTGAACTGTCAGCTCGGGTCCTGTCATTCTTTCAGGGGGGAACCTAATCCCGACACTTCAGTAACGCTTTGGGCCTTGCCTGCTGTCTCCCCTGCCTGTGCAACCTCTGAAACCAAAACCCAACTTTGCCCAGGTTGGCCACCATCCTCGGAACAAAAGCAGCTTCTGTGATCTATTTCTGCTTAGACTCCTGGTTCCTCTTAGATTTTACTCTCTTGTTGGCTCTCAGTTGCTTTTAACTGTGAGGGTACTAACATTAATAAAGTGCATGTATTTCGCAGGGCCTTAACCTTTGGCCTAGTAGGGCCATGGCCCTTAGATTAGAAGGACCACAGTCCTTAGATCAGGCTGTAGCTTAGTAGGATCTTTATCTTAGTAGGACCACAGTCCTCAGCTGTTAGAAGGGCCAAAGCACTTTAGTTTAGGCTGTAGCACAGTGGGGCCACAACCCCGTAGTTTTAGCAAGGCCAAAGCCTTGTAGTTTGAGGAATAACCTAACCTTTTAGTATTGCACATAGAAATGCTAAGCTTGGGAAAAAACAGAAAGCTTTCACAGGACTAAAAAGTCTCTGGTGGGGATATGAGAATTGTAACACAGCATAGGTGCTTGCTCTACGGGCAGATGCCCTTGGTGCAGCTAAACCCACTTATGGGAAAATATGTATACTGAAAGCTTCAAGGCTACTCTGCCAATCAGCGGCTAGTTCCACATTTCGCCTTCAACTGCTTTTCTAAGTTTCTTAGAAAGTTGCACCTGCTTTAATGAAAATTGTTATGTAGCCAGTTTGTTTATGTTTTCACTATGACTGATTAACCACCTGTGTTCTTTTCTGTAACTTTCTGGGCTCGACAATAAAAACCAAGAGAAAACCTAGTTTGGGGTCATTTCCCAGGAATTCCTTCTGTCTTGAAGAAGTCGTCTCCTGGGATTTAACCCCTTTGGGCCTCTCATTGCTCGGGAGAAATGGGCTTTGAGTAATACTTTGTGTCTCCATCTCTGTCACCCAGGGGGAGAGGTGACATTGAACAGAGTTCTAAAATATTTAATCTTGAGTCATACCTTCCACAGCAGTTTCAGCAGCAATACTTGTCCTATCACTATTCCCACAGATGGCTTATTCTGCAATGCTTTTTAGGGTAGACAGACAGACCTTCATCGTGGCCATGACCCCACTAGATGCAGGAGAAGCTTTATTTCCAGATATAGCAGACATTTGTCTACTGTGGCTCTGCCAGACTAAGAAATCAAATCCTACCCCAAGCCCCAGTACTATAACACTCGACGAATGGGTCTCCGTTTCCTTCCTAACTGTCCGGCAGGTACCACACAGGCCTGCCGAGTCCATCAGTTGGCCATCTCCTCCCCCCACACACACATTCCCTCTTTGGGGGCTCTGCCTCTGAATGACTGGAGAGAAAGCAGCCTCAGCCCAGCAGAGGAGCAGCTGCTGGTTTTCTGGTTGGTGCCAACCTGGGTCTCCAGGGAAAGGCCTGAGTGGGATCACCGTACTTCCTGAGACAGCCACCCTTTCTCCCCTGCAATTCTACTGCCCATAGAGTTAATGGAAATAGCACCAAGAGCCCATCAAATGGTCACGTGTTAAACAGCTTCAGGGAGGGCCGGCCCGTGGCTCACTCGGGAGAGTGTGGTGCTGATAACACCAAGGCCCCGGGTTCAGATCCCTGTATAGGGATGGCCGGTTAGCTCACTTGGGTGGGCGTGGTGCTGACAACACCAAGTCAAGGGTTAAGATCCCCTTACCAGTCATCTTTTAAAAAAAAAAAAAAAAACCAGCTTCAGGAGAGGGTGGAAATATTGTCTTCCTCTGTGTCTTCATTTGCATTCCCATGGGAGCCTATGGAGGCTGTGGGTCTCTTGGACATTTCTTTAATAACAGCTTTATTGAAGTTTAATTAACATACAGTACAATTCATCCATCTAAAGTGGTTTCCAATTCAATGGTTTTTAGTATATTCATAGATATGTCCAATACATCACCATGACCATTTTCAGGACATTCTCACCTCCCCTTTTCCCCTCAACTCTTCCACCACTAGGCAACCACCAATTGGCTTTCCTTGGGCAACATTTTGAACCCTAAATAGAGGAATTATAATCTAATGGAAAATCCAGTTTGGGGCACAGTCTAAACTGGAATTGCGTTTACAGTTTTCTCTTCCATCTTGGCTCGGGCCCGCCTTCAGTGCATTATGTGCACCCTCTCAGCAGTAGCTCTGCAGCACACGGATGGCGTTCTGCCCACTTTACAGCTGAGGAAACTGAGGCTCAGAGAGATTAAGGGAGCAGAGTGGGACTTGTCCATGTGACCCGAGTCTCCTCAAGTTAGTCATCACATCTCTAAAATAGGCTTTCAGTGTTATCTCTATCACATGAATGCAGCAATTTCTACCAAGCACCACTTATGGTGACAGTGTGATGTCTGCAAAAATACTGACAGAGGAATCCTGATGGAGTTCGAGACAAGCTCACAACACCAATAAATGTGCTGAGCGTTGTTCTAGGTGATTCTGCCTGAATGAGCTGGATGAGGCCCCTGCTCTCCCTCTAGTGGAGGGACAGAAAAGAAGAAAACTAGGTCATTTGAACTGCCAGCCAGGGAATTAAAACAGTGTAATGCGATTTAGGATAAAGAGTTTACGTGAAGGAGATGATGTTTAAACTTAGACCTGAACGACAAAAAAAAAACTCAGCCATGCAAAGCTGAGGGGAAAGAGCATTCCCAGGAGGGCAGAGAGGACAATGGGGACACAGGCCTTAAGTAAGACATGCAAGGAAGAGAAAACAGGCCAGTGTGGTGTGGCTGGGCACAGTGGACCAGCAGGAGACATGACATGGAGGGCAAGAGAAAGAGCAATCAGGCCAATTTGTGGGCTTCTGGCTTAAGCAACTGGGCACACTGGGCCATGTAGCTAGATGGGGACTATGGAAAGGAAATGGTCAGAGTTGGGGAGGGGTTAAAAGCCCAGTTCTAGTTTGAACAGGCTGGTGTAAGATGCCAAGTTCATGTGCATAAAGGAAGAGATCAAGGCTAAAGATCGAAATGAGAGTCGTCAGCATCAAGGCCTTGACACTGGACAAGATCACCAAGGGAGAGTGTCTGGGCAAGGAGACAAGAACCCAGGACTAGGCTTGAAGACTGGAGAAGCCAGCAACGAGCCTGAGGAGTGGCCGGGGGTGGGAGGCCAGCCAGGTGTCCAAAGAGGAGAGAGAGATGGCACTCTCGGCACGAACACTCCATTCAAACCCCTGCACTAAGAGCCTTGACCAAATTTTAACACAGCTTCTGGAAGCCTGAGGCTGCATCCTAGGATGCCTCTAACCCCGTTTTGAGTTCCTATCTGGGAACACTCAGGGCCATGAAAAGAAGCGACTATTTGTTCCAACACAGAGCGTTTACCAGAAAGGGCCTACAACTGTGAATCCTTCCTCTGTCTCTTTGAGATGTCTGTGCATTCCTCTGCAATGTCATCATCAGGGAGGACAGGGCCCCTGTCTCCCTGTCTCTGTGGGAGGACAGAATCTTAACTTCGATAACTGGTAGCTCATAGACACGGCTGGCCTCACATGGACATTGACTACCCTTTGTCACTTTTCACTTGAGCCCCACTCGCCCCCTCCCAACTCCCACATTCTCCCTTTGAAACAGTCACCTCTGCACAGGCCAGGATAGAGCTCAGCTCTTTCCCCCACTGTCAGCAATTACTCAAAAAACTCTGGTTTCAGAGATTTAACAAATGTTTGCTTTGCTTACCTTTGACACTGGTGTCCTTATAAAAAGAGAGGACACATGGAGACACACACAAAGGCCACGTGGTGACAAAGGCAGCGATTGGAGAGGAATGCCAAGGACTGCAGCCACCAGCCGAAGCTGGAGAGGCCCAGATCTTCCCTCATGACCCTCACAGGGAACCCAACCCCACCCCGCTGACACCTCCATCTGAGACTTCTGGCCTCCAGAATTGGGACCCAGTACATTTCTGTTGTTTCAGCCCCCCAGTTTGTGTAACTTTTGTTACGGCGGCCATGGGAAATACCAGCCCCACAGGGGTACTGAGTCAGCCACTTGCACCATTTTTGACAAACAGCTGTATCAACAGTGAGCCCCTCCCAGTCAGTGGCACAGACAGAACCTCGGAGCTACATTAACACCAGGCTGACTTTGCAGGTACATATATTTTCTATGTATCAAAGTAATACATGCAAATTACAGGCATTTAGAAATATATAAATATAGATGTAAAACATAATTACTGCTAAGCCCGCTGCCCACATCAGCAAGGTGTGTGCTTGCAGCTTTTAGTTTTTTTGGTTTTCGGCAGCTGGACAGTACAGGTATGGAACCCTGGACCTTGGTGTCATCAGCACCACGCTCCAACCAACTGAGCCAACCGGCCAGCTCGCTTTTACTTCTTTATTGGGGTCACACGTTATTCATAAGCCAGTCTCTTGGCCTTTTCACACCAACATACTACAGTCCGTGTTCCATGTGATGAGATGCTCAACATGCTGGCTGTGCGGCCCGTGTCAGATGTGTAGCCTCTCGTCTTACCACAGCCTCTGGTGGTGCATTGACTGCCTCGCCAACGCCGAAGCCACTGTGAGCACCCGATTGTCTCTTAGGGTTAAGAGGGCTGAGGACACTCCCTAAGGGCTTGTTCCATCCCATGAAATGGCCCAATCGGAAGGGGCAACATCACAGGGCAGCACACAGAGGGCTTCATTTGCTGCTATTATGACACCACTTTCCGCTTACTGTTTGAGTTTGTGTTGTTGTAGTCACTAGTGAGGGTGAAATGCTTTCTTACTGTGCTTATTGGGCATCTGGATTTCTCTGTGCATTGACCAGCAGGAAGGAAAGCATGCATGAGCAGTGGGGATCAACAGGTTCCAGGCAGGACGTGCTTCCAGCTGTCTAGACCGAAGGGCCACAGCTAATAAGGGCAAGCAGGCTGGTTCCCCCCACCCCCCACAGCAATCCAACCAGTTGTTCTAGAAGTTCAACCTAAGTAAACCCAGGAAGGATGAAAGCAATCAACCTACTTCTGGGCAAATGGTAAATTTCAAAATCCTTGGTACCTAATGTATGGCCAGCCCTACACGGTGCTACAGAGGAAGGAAGGAGACAGGCAGCAAGGGCACCCAGCCTCTGGGAAAGGCGGTGGGTCTCAAGCAATGCCTGTTCCCAGCCCCAGATTCTGATTCAACTGGTCCAGAGCCCCAAGCAGGAGCATTTTTCAAACTCCCAGACGATGTTGCTGTGCAGCCCATGTGGAAAAGCTCCTCGGGAAAACAAATGCCTCCCTCGCTGTTCCTGGGTCCCATCTGCTTTCTTTTTAAGTCCCTTTCAGAAGAGAGTGCTAGTCAGAGAAGGGCTCATATGAGCCTCTGTTCACCCTCCTGAGAAGCACAAAGCCCATCCCCACACAGCCGGTGGCTACTACCCAGGGCACAGGTAGCCCAACAGCTCCATCATACTGCAGCCTACTCAGCTCTCCCACTACGTCCACTGGCCCCAGCAGTGATGTCCACCTGGAGACGAGATGTCCCTATGCCCAGAAGGGCAAGGACCTGCCCTGCACCAAACTCTTCAGCCTGGCAGCCACTGTTACCTTAAAAACCAAGTCCCTCTAGCAGAGCTGCAGGTCCTGGAGTCACCTGCCTTCAGACTGCATTTGCCCTAATCTGTGGCTTTGGAAGATGTCCCCATAGTGGCCTGGTGAACCCGAAAAGATATGTGCATATCCTAAACCCCAGAACATGTGAACATGACCTCCTCTGGGAAAAGGGTCTTTGCAAATGTAATGAAGGTGAGAATGAGATCATCCTGGATTAAATGACTGGTGTCTTTATAAGAGACAGAAGACAAGACACAAAGAGGAGGAGGCCACATGACCACAGAAACAGAGATTGGAGTCTACAAGCCAAGGAACGCCAGGGATTACTGGCCACCACCAGAAGCTGGGAAAGAGACCTGCAGCTGATTCTCAGAGAAACCAACCCTGCTGACAACTTCATTTCAGACTTCTGCCTTCCAAAACCGTGAAAGAATGAGTTTCTGTTGTTTTAAGTCACCATATTTGTCGTAATTTGTTACAGCAGCCACAGAAAACTCATACCACCTCCCCACAAAAAAAAAAACCTAGAAGTGTCCTTTTAGAAAAATTATTAGGATTTAAATGCAATACCACGAGCAGAGAACCTGTCTGTACCTTTAACATTTTCTCAAAGTGTAATTTGATAGATGCCTGGGCTTTAGGAAATGGAAAAGTCACTCCCCACCCCCTGCAGATTTGAGCAAGCCCCCAGCCCAGGCTTATTTTCAGAAGGCCTTATATCATAATACTATCAGGCCTCTCACTGTCAAATAGCAGGAAGCCCTGTGAGAAAGCCCAGAGACGGATTCACGACATCACACTCCCTAGCAGGGGGGTGTGGAAGAGGGCAGGAAGGCAGGCCCGGCACTGAGGAGTCCATGGTGCAGACACGTTGCATTCCTTCCCGACTTCCTTTCCCTTACAGGGTTAATGCCCACAGCTTTGACATCCTAGGAAATGTCCAGAACCTTGCAAAACAAGAGAAGAGTCCTCTGTTATTCATAATCCGCCAATCACCATCAAGTGGCTTCAATTTGCAAGGCAACAGCATTTGGGGCTAGTGTAGGAAACGGCATCACAAACTCCTAGAATGTGATCAAACACTGTCACCACTGCTCTCACTGGGCGATAATGCTCTTGACAAAGACAAGCATGCTTCGGGTGTCAGAAAAAGGAAAGTGTACATGTGTGAAGCATCCTTCTGTCACACTGGGAGGTGACCACAACTCCAAACCCAAAGCAGTGAAAGAAAAAAATGGATAAATGTGACTACATGAAGATAAAAAAGTTCAAGGCCAAAAAACACTAATAGCAAAGTCAAAGCAGGAAAAGGTATGAGGGTGCTTCAAGAAGTTCATGGAAAAATAGAATGAAAAGAGTATGAATTTTTCCATCCTTGAGCTCCCTGGTGGGGAGGGGAAGAGGCCCTGCAGCTAGCTCCTGGGGCTTGAAGCAGCAGCCCACTCTCTGTCATCTAGTCCTTAATCTCAGACTAAGCAGGCAGGAGAGGAAGGCACTGACTGCATGGTCCTGGGCATGTCATCTGCAGGTGGCCTTGCACTCGTTGGCCCTACTCGATGCACTCCATGACATGTATCTGCAGGGTGTCCATATCAGGAGCCTGATACTGGCACTTGGGACAGCAGAAGTCGGGCGGTTCCTCAGGGGGGCTTCTCCTCTGGCCGGGCAGGGCCAGGTGAAAGGAGTGGTGAGGAGCTGGGGAAAGAGAACACGCGCTGCTATACGGTACAAATCAGGCAAGAGGAGGGTAGAGAGGTGCTGGGACTTGATGGGACTGTCACATGGGATCAGAAGGTTCACCACCCATGTGTGATCAGGGTGGGCATGGGCTACTGATGGGGGCAGCCAGTACTAGTGAGAACAACAGGGAGGCCAAGGCATGACCCTCCCCACCCACCTCCACCTGCAGGCCCAATGCTCACCCACTCACCTGGCGGGGGAGGCAGGGGTGGCTGGGAGACCTCTACATGCCTCTTCCTCATATCCTCAATCCTTTGAAAAAAGAAACCATCCCATCAGTACATGCATTTTTGTAAAGCTCCTAGCTGGTGGAAGCACAGGGGTGGAAGGACAGGACAAGGGGGTGCAGCAAACCCTAACCTGGAAGGTCAGGAGCCATTAGTCTCCTGCAGTTACTACCAGTGACACCCAATGTCGTGTACAGGCACATTCCTGGAGGCTCACCTGGCCGACTCCTGGCAGCTGGCCTTCAGCTTGTTGTACTCCCTCTGCAGCTGCTCCAGCTGCTCCTGCAGAAGCTCCTTCTTCTCAGCAAGCTTCTCCCGGGCCTGCCTCTCAGCCTGGAAGTCCGCCTTGTAGATATCCGCCTGGGAAATCCGAGAGAGGGACATGGCCACTGTCCGCTGGCCACCCATCGGGCACTCTGTGCTGAGCACCAGGGGAATGAAGGAGAGTCCACTCCTGCCCTCGCAGACCCCACAGCAGCACACAGGAAGCGGATACATTAGTGAGAGACCTCAGGTGCACAGAAAGGTCAAAGAACAGCACAAGGGGCTCGGAGACCTTAAAAGAGGCTACCACAAAATAATGCCAAAGAGATACGCCAGGTCCCAGTGCCAGAGGCGCTGCAGAGAAGAGCCCCCACCTGAGCCTTCAGGACCGGAACAGTCTCCATCACAATCTTGTGCTGCTCGGCCTCTTCCTTCAGCTTGTCGATCACTTCCTGTTTGGCCACCAGGGCTTCCTCGGCCTGCTGCAGCTGCTGCTTGAGATCTTCCAGCTGCATTCCCTAGAGATGGGCAAAGGCAAGCTGACGGAGCCTCGCCAGCCCAGGGTGGGGCCAAGCCGCCTCCCACTGCTCCAGGTGAGAAGAACTGGGAGGGAGGAAAGAGTAGCCCCGGCTCGCACGAGGTGGGTGATGCCCACCCCTTGGCTTTGAGGGCCAACCACCAGATCTCAAGGTGTGCACAAAGAAGGCTGCAATCTGTCACAGCCCAAGAGAGCAGAAGAAATGCTGAGGCTTTTCTTTTTTTTTGTCCTTTTTGAGACCAGCCACACTGCGCTCAGCCAGTGAGCACTGTGAGAGCACCGGTCATCCCTATATAGGATCCGAACCCGCAGCGGGAGCGCCACTGCGCTCCCAGCGCCGCACTCTCCCGAGTGCGCCACGGGCTCGGCCCTGAGGCTTTTCGCATGACATACAAGAATCTCAGGACCAAGACTTCCAAGGTCATCTGGCACAACCTCCCACCCAAGCAGACATTCCCTTCACAGAATCCCTAGCTGGACAGCCCTTCTCCATCGCTTCAAGGGACAAGGGCCACTCCCTCCTGAGGCTGCCCACTCCACAGTAAGCCGATCCCGCACACTAACACTCCACCAACTGCTTGCCTGCCGCATGCACAGCTAAACCACGACCGATCAGTCCTTCCACTCTGCCACCTTGTCCCCCCCACACACACCCCACCGAGACTTCCCTCTGGAGACTGAGTGGTCAGTTTTGTAACTAACTCTTTCTCAGGTGATCTAATTTCAGGCTTCATCCTTATAAATCTTCTCTGGGTACATTCAGGGTTGACAATGTCCTTCTTAAAATGTGATCACTAGAAACCATACCCAGTTTAGCTCTGATGAGGACAAACTAGAAAAGCACTCCCAGCCACCTTTTGACTCTGGGATGGAAACACTACCAGGGCTGAGCCAAGCAGGTGACAGCTGGCAGGAGGGGATGGCTATGGAAACAAGCATGTCCCCAGCCCCACAGAGAAAGTATCCTGAAGGCCTGGCCCAGCACACTGAGGGTGTGGCCTGTTGATGCGCCTGAGAGCATCCTGTAGGCAGCAAGGCCCAAGTGTCCTCGTCTCCCCATGGCCATCCCTGAACTGTCACAGCTACAGTCCTGATGAAAGTCTAGCACAAGTGGAGTGTCCCTCCCAAAAGCCAATTCTGTTAAGTCTCCAGGTTCGTGCTCTTCCCCATCCCCAGGCCAGCCATACTCACTCGCTTCCGCTCACTGCCCCCCATGCTGCTTTTGATGTGGTTGTCATATTCTTGGAAGAGCTGGTGATAGGCCACCTGCAACTGGGCCAGCTTCCTCCTGAGGAAAAGGAGCTTTCGCTGGAGAAACCACTGTGTCCTAGTCCAGCCACAGCTTTGCCTGCTTCCAACACTACCCTCTCCCTCCCTGTCACGTTACAGACCTCGGCTTCCAAGGCCACATTTGGACTCCTAAGGCCGTCAACTCTGAGGCAAGTATTACTGCGACTGGATTGGTTGCTAAGTAGTTAATATCCTTTTCCTTAAAGCTAACATTTTAAAATGTTTATAACAAAATGGAACCATCATTCACTCTTCAAAAATTTCAACTTCATGAAAAACACAGAAAGGCAGGGAAACTGTTCTAGATTAAAGGAGATTCAGGGCCGGCCCGGTGGCGCACTGCTACAGTGCGCCGCTTGGGAGCACGGTGGCGCTCCCGCCGAGGGTTCGGATCCCACATACAGACCGGTTCTGCTCACTGGCTGAGCGAGGTGCGGGCGCAACACCGAGGGTTGCAATCCCGTTGCCGGTCCTGGTCCAGTACGGGCGCGACACTGAGGGTTGCGATCCGTTGCCGGGGTTTAAAAAAGACAAAAAGGAAAAAAAAAAAAGGAGATTCAAAAGGCATGCCAAGGAAGGGAACTTGGGACCCTGGGTCAACTGGTGGTAGAAGAGCTTTTAAGAACATGTGCGAGGGGGAAGGGGTTTAAAAAAAAAAAAGTGCGGGATAAAATGCAAATGTGGACTTGACAACAGATAATATCATCATATCAAAGATAAATTGTTTGGGTGTGATAATGGTTGACGTTACCATTAGTGAGGCCCTCACCCAGAGCCACGCCATATAAGGGCTCCCTGGAAGGCAGAAACAACCACGGGCCCTCTGCTGTCCCCCACATACCACTTCTCCCGCCAACTCACTTCTCCTCCGAGGCGGCCTGGCGCTCCATGCGCAGGGCGGCCTCCATGCTCTGGCTCTGCATGCGCAGCTGGTCTACCTGCACACTGTGCTGCTGCTGCAGCGCCTCCCGCTCACTCTCCAGCTGCCTGGCCTGCTCGCTGGCTGCCCGCACCCTGGCATGGGGAAAGGAGATCAGACTGAAGGCAGGAGGGAGGGGAGGGACACCACAAGCAGGGTAGCAGGGAGAAGGGGCCAGGTTTATCCTGGACTGCAAGCTGACTCTAGGTGTCAGGGTGGAGGCACTGTCACTAGAGACGGGGACAACTGTAGGGGACCAGGTGTGGAGTGGCAGATAAGGAGCTCCACTTGAGATGCGTCTGCTTCAATGCACGAATCCAGCTGCAACCAAGGGTAGATTGCAAGAAGACCTGGGAACCAGTAGGAGGCCAAGAAGATGGGGGCACCTGTGTCCCATGCTGCTAGGGCCACATGAGAGGAACCCCTGAGAACTGCTCACAGGGTTCCGACAGGTAGGTGCTAGGGGCCGCAGCAAGAGAAGTCTCAGTGGAGGGGGATCAGGAGAGACTATTGTTCTACAAGCAGCAAGGAGATGCCCACCAAGGCTTGACCCTGGCCCTGCTGCCGCCCACAGCTTAATTCCCACACCTGGGTCAGGACATGACATCAGTGGCCTTGGCAGGGAGTTCCTCTCTCCCTCCACACTCGGTTTAACAGCTCAGGCCGTCTCACCACCTGATCAGGGCCCACAGCACCCTACCACCTCCCTTAGTCTAGTTTCCAGGCTCCAGCCTCATCCTCCCACTGCCAGAGAGATGGTGGGTGTTTCCGTGTGGGCCGGGGCCCCACTTCAGTCACCCCACCTGTGCCAGGGTGGGCCTGGCCGTCTGGTGTTGTCCTCTTTGCTCACACTGCGCTGCACCCTGCCCAGGCTCTGTCTGCCCATCAGAGCCCAAGTCACCCCACCCTTCTGCAGGAAGGCGTCCCTGACGACTGCCCCAAGCACACCCCCACCTACTGTGCTGGGAGGGCTGGAGCCACCCTGCCACCTGGACCCATCTGTCTGGAGGGCAGCAGCTGGATGGTGTGAGAACCACAGAAACACCCTGCCCTCTGACCCAGTGATCCCACTTATAGGAACCAAAATTCCTTTGCAAAAGAGTGTGACTGGCAGGCCTGAGGCCACTAGCTTGTAAGGTTGGCCCTTGGCTGGTGCAAGTCCCTTCAATGCTATGGCACTTTCCCAATGGAATGGGTTGGTCCTTGCACCTACAGTGTTTATACAAATAATGCAGTTTACGCCAAACAACCGCATTCCTGCTGGGAGTCGGAAATTCTGTTATGTGCCTGGCAGAAGGTGCAAACGTGACCAGCCCCTGATACAAACCTGGGCTGCCAAGTCTCTAGTGGGCGTCCCTGAGCAGGAAGATGGCTCACGTGAGCTGCATCTTCACTGTGCCCTCACAGAGGAAGGGGAGGAAGGAGCCTGAAGTGAGGCTTCTCCAGACCACCTGGGGTGCCAACCATGGTGGAGCCCACCCTGTGCCCCTTCCCTGTAATGAACCTCAGCCATGAGGGCGGCTGTGGGGTGGGTCCTGTGGGTCCTTCCCAAGTATCACGCATCGTGGGTGTGGTCTTAGAGCCCCTGAAATGCCTCCTAAGGAAATAATCCAAACTCCAGCAAAGGGTCAGAGAGCCCACAAGCACCTGCCCCAACAGCCCCAGGAGTTCATGCCGTGTCCTAGTCCGCCCTCTCATAGAGGAAACTCTCTGAGGCCCCTCGACCCACCTCATTCTTCTCAAAACCCTGGAAGTGGCCTCTGGGGTGGGCATTCCCTCCCCACTCACCTGCCCTCCAAAGCCTGCCGTTCCTTAGTGGCAGCCTCCAAGCGACTCTGGCTCTCCTGGAGCTCCCCCAGCAAGGATGTTACCTGGGCTTTCACTGAGGCCTTGTCCTCAGCCATCTGCTGCAGGAGAAAAAGTCACCTCCTGTCAGCGCTGCTCTCTCCCCAGCTCCCCACTCGTGGCATCCCCGAGCCCCAGGGCCAGCCCGCAAGCAGCTGAGGTATGTGCACCCTGAGGACTTCTCTCCTGCCCTCAGTAGCCCCAAACCCAGGCCCCTGGGGCCCCATGAGCCCAATGGCCACCTGATCCTCCTAAGTCCCCCATCTTGACCTTCCCCACCCTCCCACCCACTCTTCCCTCACTCATCTCATTCCTCGCCTCCAGAAGCTGCCAACCCCAGCAAGGCAACTGAGGCAGTGGAAAGGGAAGGAGTCCCAAGCGCCCACACCTCCACACCCCTGCAGGTGGAGTGACACAGGATCCCAAAGGGACACAGAAGCACAAAGGTGCCCTGAGTCTCCTGAGGCTGCTGACAGCTCAGCCACTGCCCTGAGGACCAGGCCATGAGGGCTAACCCAGGAGAGCTTGCAGAGGTGGCCCAGCAGGGAATCTCACCCTCTGTGAGATCCGGTGCAAAAGAAGGCAAGATACAAAGACAGCAAAGAAAATACATGCTCTATTCCACAGGCCCAGGGCCACTAGAAGGTGAGAGTTTTTGCAAGCAAGAGTGGATACTGAATCTTGTTAAATACTGAGAACTGCAAAATCTCATGGCTTCCATAGAAAACGCATACACTTCTCCAAATGGGAAACGAACGCCTTAAAGCCAGGAGCTCCAAGCAGTGAGTCACGCTGGCTCCACAGTCCCCCAGTCTACACCTTTCCTCAAGGGAGGGGAGCCTGGCTGCAGTAAGCCCCATCTGCGAGCAAGTTTCCTCTCCACCACTTCCCCCTCCGCCCCTCCTAGGCAGCACGCCCCTTTCTCAACTACTGTTACCAGGATCCTGAGACCAGCCGAGCTCAGACAGAAAGGCCCTGAAACACCCTTTAGAAAACACTAAGCATCCATTCCTTTTGGGGTTTCTGTGTAGCACGGGGCCAATTCAGAGGCCTGGGGGCCATACCCTTCTCCTTCCAAAGGCAGGTCTGGCCCCTACCTGGCTCCTGGGGGTAACCTCTGAGCCCCTGGAAAATCCTGCCTAAAGAGAGCATCTTGTGCACCTGGGGCCTTGGGCCCTGCCAGGTAGTCTGCGGGCCTTGGGCCCTGCCAGGTAATCTGCACCAACGACATAACTCAGGGTGGGGGCCTTGGGCCACGTGGTACCACCTGGACGCGTGGGTGGCTGGAGCCTGAGTGACCAAGGTCAGCCACACAGGCGCTCCACGCCTACACGACTGGCCCCAGTAAAAACCCTGGACATCCCTGCCTGAGTGAGGGTCCCTGGCTGGCAGTGCTCCACACATGATGTCATACACTGTTGCTCACACTCCGTTGCTGGGAGAGGTAAGCACTGTCCAGGCGACCCCCAGAGAGGACACCTGGAAACTCGCACCGATCTCTCCTGGAGCCTGCCCTGTGCCTTTGCTGATTTCCACCCGTGCCCTTTCACTGTAATGAGCCACAACGAGTGTGACAGCTGTCCTCAGTTCTGAGAGTCCTCCCAGAGAATCACCAAGCCTGAGGGTGCTCTTGGGGACCCCTGGCCACAGGTTGCCTCTGGGAATACCCTGTGGGTTTTCAGAAAGCAGGCAGCTGGTGGCACAGGTGGGGCTTCAGCTGCCAGCTCACCAGGGGAAAAGGCCTACCCCCCACAGCTACCTGCTGGCACCTCTTCAGGTGCTCCACCTCCTGCAGGGCCTCCTCCCTCTGCCTCTTCATTTCAAGCTTCTCCAGGCCCAGTCTTTCCACCAGCTTCCTGGCCTCCTGGAATTTGCACATGAGGAACTCCTTCTCCTCCCTCTGGCAGACCTGGAAGTGCAGCAGCTCCTCACAGCGCTCCCGCAGCATCTGGTTGCTCTGCCGAATGGCATCTGATGGCAGAGGGGACAATAAAGGGGAGCCCTAGAAGCCAGGCAGCCGGCCCACTAGCCCCTGCCTTGGCCCACACAGGCCTGAGGCTAATGAGTTCAGAGGCCAGAACCAGGGCCAACCATAATGGTGCCCTCCCCATAATACCATACGGCCTGTCACAGAGATGGACGGCTTCTAAATCTCCCTTTTATTTCTTTAAATACTTCCAAATTGAATCACACTAATAATACACTCCTAAGTTTCTCCAACAACATACTAAACACATCAGCTGCACTTAAAAGTATGTGTCAAATGCCACTTTCTTTTTTTTTTTTTTTTTTTTTTTTAAAAAAGATG
>NW_007731219.1:15148-23080 GCF_000696425.1 Galeopterus variegatus
TTTTAAATAAGATGACCGGTAAGGGGATCTTAACCCTTGACTCGGTGTTGTCAGCACCACGCTCTCCCAAGTGAGCTAACTGGCCATCCCTATATAGGGATCCAAACCTGTGACCCTGGCGTTATCAGCACCGCACTCTCCCAAGTGAACCACGGGCTGGCCCCTGCCACTTCCTTTGTAAGTAACTCTGGAACTCATTTGTATTCTGGTCAGTCCAAGGTGTGCCTGTCCTGGGGCGCTCAGTACAGGTACTCCCAGGCCTTTATCTCGACTGTCTTCAGGACCAGGGGGTCCTGACATACCTGCAGACAAGGAGGGTAGGGGGTATGGCCACCTGGGCAAACTTCACTGTGGCAATGCTTGCTGCAGCTGGGAGGCCCAGAAGGCTTGGAGGGGGCAAGTTAGTGGCCTCTTTTGAGCCCCAATGTCCTCATATGCATATTCAACACCACCACCGATCTTATAAGATGAGGAGGGTTAAACAAGAAAGTACACAGAGTGCACAGTGCATAAAACTCAAAAAACAGCCAGTTCTCCTCTTGCCCAAGTATATGCCAATGCCAAGAAGTCAGCAGAAGCCACAGGAAAGGAGAACCACACACCCAGGGGACACCTCAGGTAGCAGATGAGCCATCCACGATGACAAAATCTATTGGTGACATGCAAAAGTTCCATCAACTACAGAGCTGAATAAAACAGGGGCAGGCATTCACTTCATGTCACCCTGTGGTGAAAACCCTTCCCTGGCTAACTATTGCCTGTTGACTGAACTGGGCCCCTTCACCCTGGAAGGAAAGGTGATCAGGAGACACATACTGCAGGCATAGGTTTGGTCTCTGCCCACAGGCCATCAGCCAGTACCACTCTCTGAGGACTACAGAGCGTGTGACTCATCAGCACAAGTCCCCACGTAACATCCGAGACCACCATCCAGCAAAGGAGGTGGGGGAGTGGGCCTGTGACTGTGGCCTCCACTGGTCATGGCACGAGCCACCAGCCACCTAGGACATGGACAGCCAATTCAAGACACAACTGAGGCACCAGCTCAGGGATGATTCTGGCAAGGAAGGGTCACTGTCCTCCACCATACGGTGCCTGCTGAGGTCCAAGTCCCCAACAGGAACCAAGGGGCCATGTGCTCCACCACACTCAAGTGACCCACCTGGGGAGTCTGTGCTTCCCTCCCTGCAACTCTGGGCCAGGCACTTTAGAAGGTCCTTGCAGCAGAAACCAAGAGACACACTGAGTTAGAGGCTACAGGTGCCACCTGGGCACTTTGGGCTACTTCATGCCAAAGGACAAGCATGCCAGAGGAGGAGCCCCCTGGGGACATGATCAGGAGGAGGGGGACAAAGGGGAGCAGTAGGGAGAAGAGAAGCAGCTGAAGGTGCACCACTCCTATTCAATACAGTGTTGGAAGTACTAGCCAGAGCAATCAGAGAAGAGAAGGAAATAAAGGGCATCCAGATTGGAAAAGATGAAGTCAAATTGTCCCTGTTTGAAGGCAGATGACATGATCCTGTATATCGAACAGCCTAAAGCCTCTACAAAAAACTCTTGGAGTTGATAAATGATTTCAGCACAGTACTACTCAGCTATAAAACAGAATGAAACACTGCCATTTGCAACAACGTGGATGGCCCTAGAGAGAATTATATTAAGTGAAACAAGTCAGGCACAGAAAGAGAAATACCACATGTTCTTACTTATTGGTGTGAAATAAATAAATTCACACACACTCAAAAAAAAAAAACGGGGGGTGGGAAGAAGACACAACAATTACAATTCCTTGAAGTTGACATGACAAGCATACAGAAAGGACATTGTTGGGTGGGAGGGGGAGAGGGAGGAGGGAGGGAGGTTTCGGTGATGGGCCACAGTAATCAACCACGTTGTATATCGACAAAATAAAAAAATAATAATAATAATAAAAAAATAAAATAAAAATATTTTCCATGACAATGTTCCCTGAAAAGTTACGTCTGGGCTGCTCCAAACCCCAAACCGTTTGAGCAAGACAAATGAAAATTTTTGGAAGTTACAGAAACTTAAAAATCAGAATCTTTGAAATATCACGTGGTACTTGGGACTCTTTTTGCAACACTTGAACCCGTTTTGAAGCTCTTTGGAAACTCTGAAATGATACTACTGATAAAAGCCAACCAACAGATTTAAAAGGGAGGAAGAATATAGTCCTTGAAGTTATCAAAGAGCCAAGCCGTTTAAAAACATTTTTGTGCTTTCAACATACTAACAGTTTAGAAGTAACTTTTAAAATAATAGTCTATGCCCTAATGCTTTATTAGGACATAGCATAGAACTCTGTATTATCTATTTATACAAACAAATAAAAAGCATTTATAAAAAAAAAAAAAACCAGCAACAAAGAAAACAAACATTATGACAAATTGAAAGATTGAATTGGCTTTTATGTGGAAATCATGAATTCGGGCAGATTTCACTCTGTAAAATAGAATAAGACCTCCTGCTTGCATGACAGAAGAGTTGGCTTTTGTAAGGAAGAAACAAGGAAACCGAACAATTAAAAAAATTTTTTTAAAAAAGCAACAGATTGGTTAATATCAGTTTACTTTTATTTTAAGGTTTTAAGCAGAGGGGACTTTCTTATTACATCAGCTCAGGTTGACTGGGCCTTTTTCCATGGGTTGCTGTGATTCTCGTGTTTTCAGGAAAAACTGGTGTATTTGGAGATCTATGCTCTTTCTTAAAATTTCAATTTGATTATTTGGTACCTAGTATGAGTGCCTACATTTTGGTTTGTTCTGATCTGTTGGAGCATACTGCAGGAGCCCAATCCAAACCAATGGTCTGCCTTAATCATTGTTTAACATTTTCTTCTAAGAGTTGTTTAGTTGTAGCCATTACCTTCAGGTATTTGACCCATTTTTATTTCATTTTTGTATATGGTGTAAATTAGGGGTCCAACTTCATTCTTTCACATGTGGATATCCAGTTGTCCCAGAACCATTTTTCTCATTGAATAATCTGGGCACTCTTGTCAAAAGTCATTTTACCATTAATGTGTGGCTACCTTTCTGGGTTCTGTATTCTATTTCAGTGGTGTATTTCTGTCTTTGTGCCAGTGCCACCCTGTTTTGGTTACCATACCTTTGAGTATTCATCTGAGGGTTTTTGCATCAATATTCATGCATTAGTCCATCTCTATTGTTTATCACAGAATACCTGAAAGTGGGTACTTTATCAAGAAGTACATTTATTGCATACCATTCTGGGTGCTGGGAAGTCCAAAGTCCAGGGAACTTTTCCTGCTGGTGACTCCATAGTTCTGGTGAGGGTCTTTTCCTGCTGGTGACTCCATAGTGCTGGTGAGGGCGTCTTCCTGCTGGCGACTCAATAGTGCTGCAGCACAAGGAAAAATGGCTGAGCAAGAGAGAGAGCTAAGTTTCTCAGTTGCTCTCCTTTTAAAGCTATCAGAACCACTCATTACTCCATGAATGGATTGATTAATTTACAAAGGCATAGTCCTCACAATCCTATTACCTCTTCAAGACCCCAGCTTTCAATTAAGATAATTGATTTCCCAACTTCTTAACAGTTACAGTGGGGATTAAGCTTCAGTGAGTTTTGGGGGTACATTCAATCTTCCTTCCCCAGTACCAGTCCTGAGAGCGCTCTAAATAAACTTGCTGCCCGCTAATCTGCTCCTCGGAGTCTACTTCCAGGGAACCCCACTTGAAACCAAGAGGGAGGGTAGTAGCTAAGCTTGAAATGCTAGCTGGCTCTCAGGCACATCCCGACCCCAGACCCAGCAAACGCAGAGGTGCAGGTGAGGAGAGGGAGCCTTCCCCTTGGCAGGGCTGGATCCCCCGACTTTGTACTGTATCCACCAGCTATCTTCCTCACCTCGGAGCTCTTGATTCTCTTCCAGGCAGCGCTGAAGTGTCTCAGGAGTGCTCTGGTCTGACTGCAGATGCAGCATGGCGGGCTTCCCCAGAGAAGATTCTTCACCCAGCACGTCCTGGTCCCCTACCAGGCCGCCACTGGGCTGCACCATCTCACACAGCTGATTCTTCCAGAGGTGTCTGCTCATCCAACACGTCAGGGTCTGGAGGAGAAAGGCAGCAGAGGTGTAATGCGAGACTCATGCTGAATTCTCTTACCCGGCAAGACAAGGACTTTACTCTGTGCAAGAGTTGTGGAGCCACATCTTAAGCAGAATGCCAATCACTTCATCTAGTGTGACAGGATGCTAAAATGAGTTTTTGGCCTAAGAGGTAGCAAATACTCCCATTCCAAAGGGAGGTGCCGGACCACCCGTGTGGGACTTGAAAAGGCTATGGTTCAGCACTGGTTTTAAACTGTCTGCCTAGCATCTATCTCCAGGTTGTAAAGTCAAGTTAAGAATTCCTCCAGAGGTGGAAAATTAGGAAGATGATATTTGTGGAGGGGGAATGCTGAGAATCCTACCTCCTACACACAGCACCAAGCAGAAGTGGAGGGTGCTGGCCCAGCACCTAGTGACTGAATAGTAGCCTCTAAAAAGAAAAGTCCACGTCCTAACCCCTAAAACCTATAAATGTGACTTTATTTGGAAAAAAGGTCTTTGCAGATGTAGTTAAATTAAGGATCTCAAGATGAGCTCATCCTAGGTTACTCGGGTGGGTCCTAAATCCAATAACAAGTGCCCTTATGAGAGACAGAAGAGAAGAGAAGGGAACACTTCTCTGACTGTCAGATAGTGTTTCCTGGGTCAATCCTCACATATGTCTCCCAATAAACTTTACAAAGCTTTTTTAAAAAAAAAGACAAGAGAGGAGAAGACAGAGGGAAACACACAAGGGAAGACAGAGGCAGAGACCAGAGTGATGCAGCCATAAGCCAAGGAACAAACAGGTGGAGCCACCAGAAGATGGGCAAGGCAAGAGAGGATCCTCTCCTAGAGCCTTCAGAGGGAGTGTGGGATGCCAACCCTTTGATTTTGGACTTCTGAAGTCCACAACTGTGAGAGATTAAATTTTCTGTTGTTTTAAACCACCAAGCTTGTGGTCGTTTCTTACAGTAAACACAGGAAACTCATACACCTAATAAAAGGGGCTTCAAGGAGACCGCTCAGAGCCTCATGAGTGTTCCCTGGAGCTAGGGGCAGGGGCAGAGGGGACATCTAGTGTCTGACGTGTGCTAAGGAATCTGAAAGTGGGAGCTGGGCTGTCAGCCTGAGACATTGGCCAGAGAGACAGGCTGAGCTGCTTGTGTTCTCTTGTAAACTAGAGGTAGACCATGCGGGACAGTGTCAGCCTGGAGGCCTTTTAACTCTTGCCCAAGAAGACTGACTACCAGGATGACGAGGCCAATCCCAATACAAGTTTCTGGAAGCAGGCCTGAGGTGAGGGACGGTGACTTTAATACCCAATAAACTTGGCTGTTTTGACTATTGATGCTGATACTATCCCAATGAATATCCCACTGACCCGTCAGCAGCAGCAGCCGACCCAGGTGATACCTCCCTCCTCCTTAAGATGCTTTCCTCCCTTGGCTTCCAGAACAGCTCACTCTCCTGGTTTCCTTCCTACCTCACTGACTGCTCCTGCTCAGGCTTTCACTGGATTCCCGCCCCTAGATGTTGGGATGCCTCAGGGCTGTCCTGGGACCTCTTCTCTTCTCTAACTACATTCACTCCTGTAGTAATTCTATCCAGTTTTAACGGCTTTAACCCCAGTCTTAATGCCAATAACGCCCAAAATTAGATCTCTTCCCTGAACTTGACTCACATATCAAACTCAACATCTCTGCTTGAATATCTAACAGTCCTCTCAAAACTAAGTTCTGTAAAACTCCTGGCAGTCCCCAAAAGCCAGTTCCACCCAAAACCTTCCTTACTGTTATCAATCGATAGCAAATCCATCCTCCAGCTACCGGGAAAAGAAATTTACACTTCTTGACTCCGCTCTCACACACACACACACAGCTCAAACCTAATCCATCAGGAAATCCAGTTAAAATGTATCCCAGAATCCATTTGATGACACTAAGCAGTTTAACATTTTAGTGTGAAAATGATACTGTGGTTATGTTTTTTTTTTAAGTCCTTTCTTAGAGAGATGTATACTGAAATATTTACAGATGATGTCTGCAACTCATTTCAGAATAATGGGGGAATTCCTAGATATATATTCAAGAGAAATGAAAACACATCTTCACACCTGAATGCTTGTCACAGCATTACTCATAACAGCCAAAGAGTGGAAACAACCAAAATGTCCATCAACTGATGAATAAACAAAATCTAGCACATCCACATGCTACAACATGCTAAAAGAAACAAGTCATAAAACACTACATGTTACATGATTCCATTTCTATGAAATGTCCAGAATAGGCAAATCCACAGAAACAGAAAGTAGATTAGTGGCTGCTTAGGGGTTGGGGGGAAATGGGGTGAGTGTGGGTGATAGCTAAAGGATACAGGGTTTCTTTTTGGAGTGATAAAAATGTTCTGGAATTAGTGGTGACGGCTGCACAATTTTGTGAATATACTGAAAACCACTGAATTGTACACTTTAAATGGGTGAACTGCATGACATGAGAATTATATCTTAACGAAGCTGTTATTGAAAATAATGGGAGATGATTGTAAGAGGTATAAATTAAAGAAAAATAGCCATAAGTTGATAACTGTTGAAGCTGGAAGATGGGCACATGGGATTTACGACACTAACCTTTCTACTTTTGTACATTTTGGGAGTTTTCAATAATAAAACGCTTAAAGCACCATCGTCTCGTACCTGGATCACTGCAATAACCTCTTAACAGGTCATCCTGCTTGTACCCTTGTTCTCTACAGTCTGTGCTCCCTACCACGGCCACAACGATCAATCTAAAAGGTAATTCCGATCACGTTCCTCCTCTGCTGAAAACCCTACCATGGCTCCCCACAGGCTTCAGAGTAAAAGCCAAAGTCCCTACAACAGCCTACAAGGCCCTGTACTTTCTGGTCCCCCATTTCTACCTGTCCAACTATTCTCCCCTCGCTCACTCTGCTCCAGTTATAGTGGCCTCCTTCCTCTTTCTGGAATATGCCAGATGTCCCATTCATTCTCAGGTCACAGTAATGGTATGAAGGCGAGTAGATATTAATCTTTTTGCAAAGTAAGCAAACCGAGGCGCATGAGATAAGATACTTAGCTACCAAACTATATTTGAGACCTTTTCAAAGAATATAACGGCTTGAATGCATTCAAGTTTGATAGAAAACGTCTCCGAACTAAAAGAATCCTCGCACTAGGAGTACGGTCAGACCCCGCGGCGGCGGCGGCGGA
This sequence comes from Galeopterus variegatus, assembly GCF_000696425.1. Taxonomy (NCBI): domain Eukaryota; kingdom Metazoa; phylum Chordata; class Mammalia; order Dermoptera; family Cynocephalidae; genus Galeopterus; species Galeopterus variegatus. The sequence goes on from NW_007731219.1 coordinate 22,447, forward strand.
GGGAGGGGCGGAAACAGTCCCGTTCGCCGCTCAAGTAACTTGGGTCTTGAGTACTCCCGTCTTGGCCAGTGCTCTAGAAGCACGCGGCAGGAATGGGCCGGGGGCCCAACAGGAGGGGGTAAGGCCGGGTCCCGGACGTTCGGGGGAGTTTCGGGGGCGGCGGAACTCCCGCCGATGAATCCCTGTCTTCGGGGAAGAGGATCACACCTGTCAGCAGACTCGGTCAGACGTGAGAAGGGTGGGGGCGGAAAGCGGAAAGCGCTCCTAGGGCCTCGGCGCTCCGAAAAAGTCCGGGGTCCGCGGTTGCTCTTCCCTTCTCCGTTGTCCAAACACTCGCTTCCGACTTCCTGTGTCGTAGCCGTGGGATCCGGAAGTAAAACACGGAAGCCCCACCCACAGGAGCCAAGGAGGCTGGCGGGAAGGCGCAAGGCCGCGTCCTGCTCCAGAGGGAAGCCGGAGTCCGCCAGCCTCAGCCGACCGGCAGGACCCTCCCGAGTGAGAAGCACCACTCTCTACTTTCCACGGCATCAAGGTCGACGCTCCCCCTCGTCTCTCAGGCGGCGGCATGCAGCCTCGGGGCGCTCGGCCGCACCGCCCCTGCCGGGGAGGAGCAAGGACTAGGCTGCCCAATGGG
>NW_007731219.1:24080-25808 GCF_000696425.1 Galeopterus variegatus
CCCCCCGCCCACTCGGTAGGGGCGGTCGAGGCCACGCCCCGCGCGTCTAGCCTTAGGCGGATCTGCTCAGCCCGGGCGCCCGCCTACGCTGGTTAAAGGGGTCGGCGAGGCGCAGCCCCCGGAAACAGCCGCGCACTCCGGGCCTGAGAGCGTGCCGGGCGGCGGCGACGAGGCACAGGTAACCGGGCGGGCGGGCGGCTCACCGGCGGAGGGCCGTGCTGTCCGCCGCTGCACCGCGCTGCCCGTGCTTGGGAATGGAGCCGAATCGAAAGAGCCTTAACCGACCCCTTTGAGCCCCGGCACCGCCTCCATTGAGACCCTGAGAGGGGAGGGGAGTTGCCGAGGTCACACAGCTGGGCAGGGGGAGGGCTGGAACTGAACTCCATCGTCTACACAATCTAACATGCTCCAGCTCATTGTGGAGTTTGCGCCAGAGTCCGGAGTGAGATGGTCCTGGGCATGTCCCTGCCTCTGGAACTGACTGTGTGACATTTGTGAATGGGTCCCAGCAGGGTTTTACTCTGTTGCCCAGAATTGATGCTCCTTTGGCTAAGTTTGTAATGTACGCCTTGAAAGAAGGCTACCTGGGAGAGTATGGCTGGAGTCCAGAAGCTGCCTCCCCCCATCACCACGCGTTCGCAGCGAGTAGTTTCGGTAAATCAGGCACTAGTCTGATGAGAGCCCAGAGGACGTCTCTAGGAAAGGGCCAACTTCTCAATGTTCTTCTGTTCTCATGCCTTATCAATGAGCCTTTTTTCCACCAGACAGCATCATGGCAGAGCAGGTGGCCCTGAGCCGGACGCAGGTGTGCGGGATCCTGCGGGAAGAGCTGTACCAAGGCGATGACTTCCACCAATCAGATACACACATATTCATCATCATGGGCGCATCGGTGAGTCTACCCCAGGCTGCAAATCTTAAAAGCCAGACTTTGAGTGTGACATTTTGCAAGGCACTTCCTGTTCAGTGCCCCAGCTTTCCCAGCTGATTCTTGTGAGGCCACACAGGCTCTACTAGGTTGAGCTCTTACTGTTCCTCCTGCCCTTGTACCTTTTATCGTTCCAGCACTACCCGATACACACGCACTTGCAAGGCATTTCTGAGATCTGTGCTTAGGCATTCAATGTAGACCTGAGTCCTGGAGCTGCGAGGTCCTTAGGGACTCTCTATTTGGACTTTTTCCTCCTCTGTGGGGAAAACTGAGATGCAAACAGGGAATGTTATTCATTCTGTGAGTATTTTTTTCAAACCTGCTTGTGACTTGACAAATGTCACACAGTCAGTTAGTTCCATAACCTCTTCTCTCTCTACCACGTCAAGTTCCCTGGGGACAAACACTCCGCCTTTCTTTGCACACTATCTCTTTGCCTCAACCGCAAAAGCCTGCCAAGGAGTTCTTCCCCACCCCACCTTGCCCCAATTGTCCAGCTGGTGAAACTGCTATTTTGCTCTGATAGGAAAGGCCAGAGAGTAGAAGCAAAGTTAAAGGTACAGCACGTTGATTATGTATGGGAGCAGGGGACAGGAGACGGAGGTGGTCCTAGTATAGCCAAGGCCCCCACACTAGAGCACCCACCCGTGTGTGCTGTGTGGCAGTGAGATGTGTGTAGGGGTTGGTGGGACTAGATTTTTTTTTTCCTGAACTATACGTAATCTCAGTTTTTCACTTTTTTTTTTTTTTTTTCCCCTTTTTGTCTTTTTTACTGACCGGTAACGGGATCGCAACCC
>NW_007731219.1:26922-48397 GCF_000696425.1 Galeopterus variegatus
GGCAGGAGCGCCGCCGCGCTCCCAAGCGGCGCACTCTCTAGTGCGCCACCGGGCCGGCCCTCAGTTTTTCACTTTTAACCCTGGACGTGCCCAAGAATCAGCTCACCATCATATAAGCGTCTTTGCTATTAACCTGTGTAATCTTGAACAAGAAAGAGTTCTATCAAAACAGGTTAGTCCTTGACAGGATAAGCATTGGCCCCACACCGTCCATGTTGTGGGCCACTCAGTGCTGGAGGAACTCAGTGCTGCTTTGTTCATGTGGAACAAAGTGCCACCATCCTTTGCCAAACCTGCTCCCTGCCACCTTTGTATTTTTTTTTTTTTTTAAAGATGACCAGTAAGGGGATCTTAACCCTTGAGTTGGTGTGGTCAGCACCACGCTCTCCCAAGTGAGCTAACCGGCCATCTCTATATAGGAATCCGAACCCACAGCCTTGGTGTTGTCAGCACGACACTCTCCCAAGTGAGCCACGGGCCAGTTCCATCTTTGTATTTCTAATCAGACCTTCGAGAAGGAGAGCCAAAAGGAGTGAGAAGGCGAGCAATGGCCACCCCACACGCTGTCTTCTACTGCCTGTAACCCTAAGACCCAGGGGAGGTACCCAGTTGGAGCATACAGTGGGGCAGGCTAGGCCTCAGTCCTGGCCCCAGCCTGGTCCCCTTAGAGGAGCCATACCTGTGTTGACCACAAACCTTAACACCTGGGACTCTGACCATTAGGCCCGTAGTCCAAGAAGCAGATCAGAGGGGAAAGTAACTGAGGATGGTATCTCCTCCTTTTCCCATCCCTACCTCATACCACCACAAGGATGTTCCGACAGAACTGACCCAGGTCACTCAACTCCAGGCTCCCAACCCTTAGACCCCTCATTGATAGCCTCCAAGATTGGTGCATAACTGGCAGCAACTGTCTTCCTTCCTCTGAACCTCAGTGTTTCCACATAGCTAACAAGGGCTTTTGAAACAAGTGCTAGGGGTCCTCAGGCTTTCCCAAGCTGATTGTGTGACTTCCCCGCCCTTGCCTGTGGCTGGTTCTGGGTTGGGCAACTTTGTTTCACTGTAATCAGTAGAGTTCCCCTTTGCTCTCCTCTGCTCTCAGAGTGACAACCAAAGGCTTCCAGAGCAGAAATGGGAAGTGCCAGCTCCAGCAGGAGGGTATGAGGGAGGACAAGGGGTCCTTTGAAGAGCCTTGTTTGTTTCTCCCTCTTCCTGCTGGAGGAGACTAGAGCAGGGTGGCTGGGCCCTGTACCCAAGCAGCACCTAAAACAGCTCCCACTCTCAGGCCTCCTTCCATGCCCAATGCCTCACTCCATGCAGAAGACAGGCAGGGTGGTGTTGGGGTCACATTCTTCAAGAACCCACTGCTTAGGAATTCTGCAAGTTCTACATTCATTCATTCAACACAGCACATCACATTGTGATCAAGTGCCTCTTCCAGACCACAGCAACCACAATCCCTGGCCTCTTTGTGGGACCTGTGTGCTGTGGGGGCCCAGGGACCCAAGGTGAGTAAACAGACTAACAAGAGTGGCACATGCGGGGCCGGCCCGGTGGCGCACTGCTGCAGTGCACCGCTTGGGAGCGCGGTGGCGCTCCCGCTGAGGGTTCAGATCCCACGTACAGACCGGCCGCTCACTGGCTGAGTGAGGTGCGGGAGCAACGCCGAGGGTTGTGATCCCGTTGCCGGTCCCGGTCCGGTACGGGCGCGACACTGAGGGTTGCGATCCGTTGCCGGTCATGAAAAAAGACAAAAAAAGGGGGAAAAAAAAAAAAAAAGAGTGGCACATGCGACAGAACACACATATGGGCCCTTGTGTCCCTAGTCCCCCACAGCACATAGGTCCCACGAGGAGGGCCTAGAGAGCAAGGCCTGCAGGTGAGGGCCAGGGAGCATCCCATGAAAAAGAAAGAGCAAATGGCCAAAGCCCCAAGTTGGGCATGAGCTCAACATGACCTAGAACCTGAAAGGGAGCCAGTGGTTGGCAGGCCCAGAGCCAGGCGAGCAAGACACCCTGGGGCACACTGGGCCCATGTGGCCATCCTCTGCCCTTCCTCCTTGCTGGCTTACCCAAACCTCACCCACACACCCAGTTCCCTTCCTGGGGTGTCCTGATGCTTGCTCACGGACTTACCCAATGGGCTTTAACCCACTTACTGTTCCCCTGTTGTGTGGCCACTTCCCCTTCTCAGCACTCCCACCCCCACCAGAAAGGGAGTGGAGGTACTTACTGTCCTGCTCCAGAAAGCTCTGGCCTTATAGACCAGCATGGGGGAAGGAACCTTGTGCCTGGAAGAGCATCCTCCCCACCGGAAAGAACCATTGATGGGCCTGTGCGAGGGATGAGGGACCCAGCAGCTCCAGACCCTCCCTCTCTGGACATTTCTGGGCCAACTTCCCCCCTGGACCGATAAGATACTTGCTGTGTCATGATGATGTTGGCACTCCCCAAGGGCCTGGTGACTCACGGCCCCAGGGTGTAGGAGGGAGGCCCTTTTGTTGGCTTTTCAGCAGAGCTTACCTCAGCAGCCCCCAGGTTCTCCCGCCCCAGTGACCAGGAGCCAGCTGAGCCCCAGTCAAGGCTGAGGGCTCCACCCAGGACGCCTGGGATCCTTGACCCCCATGACCCTTGGGGGACGGATGGCCCACCCCTGCCAGGCTCCAGTGGGCAGTGCCCTCCACCCTAAAACCCTCACACTGAGACAAAGGGCGCAGCGATTTGGGTTTATAAAACAGGAGGCTGTGGCCAAACCTCAGGCAGCCACAGGCAGGAGATGGCCAAGTCCCTTGCCCTGGCCCGGCCAGGTATTGGTGGCTGGAGATCTTAATCAAGTCCTATTTCTCCTAAGTCACTAGGTGTCCTTGGATAGGTGTCCCCCCCAACCCTCTGCTGTGGTCCTCTGGCAAAATGCGGAGGTTGGGAAAGATGAGAGGCTTCCAACCACTTTTCATCAGAAAGCCTGTAATTGACTGCCACCCCCATACACAGCGTGTTTAGATTTTCTCAAGCAGGTAGTCAGGTTTCCTAACGTCTTCCCATGTTCGTTCCTCCATAGGAGGCCAGTGGGGAGGGCAGGGCAATCCTGAGTCCTGAGGACAACCGATGGGAGGGAGTGGCCTGCCCAGCTCCCCACCCCCACTGTCCTCAGTCCTGCCTTGCCTCTTGCTTGGATGACTTGGGGTTGAGCGGAAACAAGGCAAGCAGGTTCTATCCCTAGTTAATCCCAAAGGGAACAGCGAGATCAAACAGCCTGGGGTGTGGGGCAGCTGCGACTCAGAAGGCCAGTCCTCTGCCGCCAATACATTGCCTGTCTGGAGTCTGTCCCGATTCCTCCCAGTCTGTTGAGATTTGATCATAAGCAAACATTACTTGCTGCGAGTATCAGCAGGCATGATTTCTCTCAGGGTGTGTGGCCAGCGCTGACCCAGGGTGTTGTGAGCAGAGCCCCTGCCAGCCCCACTGATGGGAGGAGCCAAAGGCAGGTCTTGCTGATGCTGCGAGGGGCTGAGGCCATGCTGGGGGAGCAGCTGGCCCAGGCAGGCGGTCATCTGCGGGAGGGTAGGAGCTTCTCCCTGGAGTGAGGGGTCTGAGTGGCTTCAGGGAACAGCAAGTAGGCCACTGGGGTGGCTGTGCTGGGCACCATGGTGGGGAAGGTCCCATGGGCAGTCTAAGCTCAGCTGGCAGCAGGTCTGGGATATTTTCCTGAAGACAGTCACCCTAGCATGTGAGGTATGGGGAGGCCATTTAGGAAGCTGTCACGGTGGTTCGCATGGAAGGCAGCAGTTACAATAGGGGCTCACTCCAGAGTGCTTGGGAGATGAGTTGTGAACAGTCAGCAGCATGGGTGGGGGTGCAGGGAATTGGTCCCCCAGGCACCAGCATAGGGAACCCTGGTTTGGGAGCAGCCCACTTTGGGAGTTTTGGGGTCCCGGTGGAGCCTAAGGATAACTGGTAGACACTTACCTGTCTGAGCTTGGCATTCAGCAAAGCCTAGTTGTGGCTAAGATCAGCAAGGAGCATTGGAAGCAGAGCAAAGCCCCTGAAGAACGGGAGCTTTCAAGCCCCACGATCCCTGAGCACCCATGGAGCCTACAGCGTTAGAGGTGGCCTGCACCCTTCCCACCCAAGATCCCCGCCCCCTGTGGCTTCCCAACTGCCTCTCTGTGGGTGAGGGGATTGGTTCTGGTGTCACAGCTTCCATTTTCTCATTGTTTAGAAATGGACTCATCAAGGGGCCGGCCCGTGGCTCACTTGGGAGAGTGTGGTGCTGACAACACCAAGGCCACGGGTTTGGATCCCTATATAGGGATGGCCGGTTAGCTCACTTGGGAGAGCGTGGTTCTGACAACACCAAGTCAAGGGTTAAGATCCCCTTACCAGTCATCTTTAAAAAAAAAAAGAAAAAGAAATAGACTCATCAAATGGTTATGTTGCTCAAGCTTTTTTTTTAAAGACTAGTCAGGTGCAGTAGTCAGAAGGACAGAGCAGAAGAAGTTCTATGTGTAACTGACTGTGAACGATCAAGTAAGATAACTCCCTACTTCCGCACCAGCCTGCCCAGTCAGTTTTGAACTTCATGTCTAAGGCAATGTTACCTCTTCATTTTTAAAGGACTAGTCAGCATGTGCTGGGCTGTTGTATATCAGTCCATTGTGATGGGTGTTGTGCTGAAGGTGATCGCGGGTCACTTCATCTTCAGGGAGGCCTCCAGGTAACATCAGGCCAACGCAGGGAATGTCATTGTGCCTGCCTTTTTTTTTTTTTTTTTCCCTCTTCTCGTTTCAGTAGTTTTATTGCGTGAAGGAGTTACACTAGTCCAAGTTAAGAGCAGACCCCAAATGGTTACATTATACAGGCTGTGAGGTTTTTAAACTTATGACAAGGGACAGGAGGGAGTTTCTATTCATTGCAGGGAAATCCTCACTTAAGCTTCAGTGAGCCACAAGCACTTAAAACCCATAAACCTTCAGCTGATTGTCCTTAGCCAGTTCAGTCTCTAACAGGAACTGGCATGTGTTCTTGTGCTGTTCACCATGTAGCTGAATTCCTTCTCCACGTTCTGGCTGTTCAGTTACAGTACCATTTGCAGGCAAGTTTCTTAAACGCCTTCACTAGTTTCTTTTTATTGTAAGCATCAGTAATCCCTTGAACAGTAGTAAGGGTCCTTTCCACCATTTCTCTGTTGAATTCTTACATGGAGATAATCCTCAGTGCCGGCAGGAAGCAGGTCATCACCCTTACGTACATCAGCAGAGGGTCTGGGAAGAAAGGTTAATAAGCTCATCCGAGCTGTCATGGCTCAGATGCCATTGACACCTTCCCACTGGACCTTCTGCACATGAGAAACTAATACTGAAATTTGTCAAGGCTCGCGTCAGGGTGGATGTGTCATTCATTGGCTGTCCCCAAACAGGTGGGTCTGGGACAGCCGGCTTCTGCAGGCCTGGAAAGAGTTGGGACTCCCGCCCTCCCTCAGAAGCCCTTGCCGCCTTCTCAAGAGCTTGTTTGAGCTACACAAAGGCCAGGCTGCCAAGACCAGCTACATCTGGGAAAAATTGATTTGAAATAACTTGTGAGATGTGGTATTTTCAGTTTTTTTAAAAAATCAGATATGTCTTCGGTAAAGGCTTCTAAAAGTTAATTTTGCATTTAATATTTGGGTCCTTAATCCCTTGAGTTGGGTTTTCTGTCTGGGGTGAGTAGGGATCTGAGTTGGGACAGTCAGCCCCAGCACCCTGTGCCACCCGCTGAGGCCATTCTGTCCCCGCTGATTTGCAGCTCTTGCTTACGGGGTCTGTGAGTGGAAGGGAGCACCCTGGCCATTCTTGCCCTTCTCTCCCACCTGAAGTTTGTCACATTACAAAATTAAAGTGTTGGGCTGTTGATGGTGACTAAACTGGAGAGAAGGGACTTTGTGATTCTTCCTAGTGAGTCTCTGCCCAAGAATACAGGGTCTTAATGTCTATAGTTGAGTTTCATCATTTTCTCCTGGTGGATTCACACATGTGTTTCATTGGATTTATTTCTAGATTCTTTATAATTTTTGCTTTTGTCAGTGGTATTGTTTTAAATTGGTTTTTTTCCAACTGCTTGTTACTAGTAAGTATGAAGGCAGCTGACTCGTGTCTATTAATTTTAATAATGTTTTATTGGAATATACGTTGTAAAGAACACAAATCATAAACTTCATGACTTTTTATAAACTCAGCACACCCATGTAAGCACACCAGATTCAGGCAAAACATTATCTGTGCCCAAGAAGCACCTGTTCCCCCAGTCCCCTTACAGTCACTGTCCCCCCAAGGATAATTTCCTTTTTTTTTCTTTTCGGCCGCTTGCCAATAAGGGGATCAAACGTGGACCTTGGTGTTATCAGCACCACGCTGTAACCAACTGAGCTAACCAGGCAGCCCTCCAAGGGTAATTTCTAACCCACTTCCCACCCTCTGGTCAGTTGTGTTTTTTTCACTGTCTTTTTTTGTAGACATTACAGCACACAAATCTTAACTGTACAATTGATTACACACCATCACAATATAGGACATTTCCATCTTCCCAGAAAGTCCACTCCCTGCTCCAGGCAGCCGCTGATCTAATTTCCATCACAGTAGATTAGTTTTGCCTGTTCTACAGCTTCATTTAACTCAACTCATAGAGGATTTCGTATCTTGGGTCCAGTTTCTTCTGCTCAGCATAATGTTGCTGAGTAGTATTCCATTGTACGACACTTCACCCCACCAATCCTGTGGCTGGAGTCACCCCAAAAGCAGCAACAAGAGAGTTCCCACAAGGGAGTACCCCAAACCATCCTGAGATGAGGCTAGTTGGGATTCTAAAGAAAGAAGCACTAAACACCAGGGTGATTAGCACGGATAGAGTGCTGTAACGAATTCTCACGACAGACAGTGAGAGAAAGGGCTGTTCTACCTAGGGGAGTCTGCAGCGCGGGGCTCAGGGTATGGAGTTCATCTGAGAGTTAAACAAAGTTGGCTGAGGGCTGGGCCCAGTTTCTTTCCGTATTGTGGGCAGCAACCCAGATACCTTTATCAGTGCCTGGAATGTTCAAGGTCTCGTTTTGTTTCAAGCCTGCTGGGAGGAACCTGCAGCTGGCTGGGTGTGATTCTTGGTGAGGACACAGAAAGAAAGGAGGGGAACTGGGGGACCGTACAGATGAATACACAGTGCGTCCATTCACATGTTCATTAAATTGGCCACTGGGTTGTTTCCAGTTTGGGCTATTTTGCTGCCATGAACATTCATGCACAGTCTTTGTGGGGACGTGTGCTTTCATTTGTCACGGGTGGTACCTCAGGGGAATGGCTGGGTCAGACGGGAGATGTGTGCTTCACTTGATAAGAGGCTGCCAAATTGCCCTAGAGAGAGCCTGTCCCATCTCCACTGGCAACTCCTATGGGTTCCTCGCCAATGTTTGCTGTTGGCAGGCAATTGAATTACAACCACTCTAGGGGATGTGAAGTGGTATCTCATTGTAGTTTAGTTTGCATTTTTCTTTTTTTTTTTTTTTTTTTAAGATGACCGGTAAGGGGATCTTAACCCTTGACTTGGTGTTGTCAGCACCACGCTCACCCAGTGAGCAAACCGGCCATCCCTATATGGGATCCGAACCCGTGGCCTTGCTGTTATCAGCACTGCACTCTCCCGAGTGAGCCACGGGCCGGCCTTTTTTACCCATTTTTAATTGGGTTTTCTTATTATTGCGTTGTAGGAGCTGCTTATACATTCTGGAGACAAATAAATTTGGCAAATATGTTCTCCCAATCGGTGGCTTGTCTATTCATTTCTTTAATGTCTTTTGATTGACAGAAATTTTTTATTTTGGGTTTTGTTTTTTTGGCAGTTGGCTAGTATGGGGATCCAAACCCATGACCTTGGGGTTACCAGCGCCATGTTCTCCCAAGTGAGCTAACTTGCCAGCCGAGAAGTTTTTCATTTTGATGAAATCTTAATTTATCAGTTTTTGCGGTTATTGCTTTCTGTGTCCCCTCTAAGACAGCGTTTCTATTCCTATTCCTCTCTGTGGATTTTTTAAATCTAGCAACCTTGCTAAACTCTCATTTATTCTAATTTATCTGTAGACTGATTTGAGGTATTTTGATTGGGGGGGGGGGGGTTGTTTTTAGCAGCTCGCCAGCATAGGGAACCAAATCCTTCACCTTGGTGCTACAAGGCCATGCTCCAACCGTCTGTGCAGCCGGTCAGCCTTTGTTCTGTTGTGAGTGTGTGTTTTTGGCAGCTGGCCAGTGCTGGGATCAAACCCGTGACCTTGGGGTTATAAGGCTGCACTCTAACCAACTGAGCTAATTGGCCAGTCCCCTTGTTTTGGTTTTTTCACAGACAACTGTCATCTACATATAACAACAGTTTCATTTCTTATTTCCGTACCTTACGTCACTTCCTTCTCCTGCCTCACTGCACTAGCCAGGGCCCCCTTCAGCACTGACTAAGACTCCCTGGCAGGCATTTTGTTCTTGTTACCGGTTGTTTAAAGGGAATTATTTCAACATTTCCCATAATGTATGGTGTTTGTAGGGTGTTTTATAGGTGCCCTTTATCGAGTTAAGGACGTTCTCTTTTATTCCTAGTTTGATAAGAGTTTTATCATGACTAGATAATTTTCTGAAACACTTTATCTACATCTGTTGAGTTTAGCAAGGTCGCCAGATTTAAACAATCAATACTTAGGAGCAGGCAGAGATTTCTTAGACTTTTTTTCCTTTAATGTGTTAATGTGGTGAATTTCGATGATTGAATTTTGTTTCTTATTAATCAGATTAACCCTTTATTTCCAGAATAAACCCAACTTGGTTGTCACGTGTTCCCTTTTTTCACACTGCGGGATTCAGTTTGCCGGTGTTTTCTGTAGGATTTTTGCATCCGCATGTTCCCATGTGCCTTTCTCATCTGGTTTCAGTACCAGGATTTTGCTGACCCCATAAGGTGGCTTGGGGCTGTTCCCCTTTCCTCTGTCTGCAGAAGAGTTTGCTTCAGACTGGATTTCTCTCTTCCTTGCATTTGGTAGAACCAACTGGCCACACTCTGTGCCAAGAGTTGGCTTGGAGGGAAGGTTTGTAGCCTTTGCTGCACTCAGGTCCTTCTCTCCATTTTGGTAGGATGGATTTTTCTAGAAAATTGTCCATCTCATCTGAGTTGTCAGTCGTAGAATAAAGTTGTTCATAAACCCTCTGGTGTGTTACCTGTCTGTAGTTCTGTCCCATTGTACCCCCAGTTATTTCTGCTTTTTAAAAAAGTAACCATGCCAGAGGGTTGTCTGTTTTTATTATTGTTTTTCAAACACCAGCCTCTGGGTTTGTTCATCTTTTCTTTTGGTTAGTTTTCTATTTTATTAATTTTTATTTTTCATTATTTCCTTCCTTGTAATTTGTTTGGCTTTAAAATTCTACTGTCTTCTACCGTCCTTTTTCTAACCAGTACAGGGATCCAAACCCTTCACTATGGCATTACAAGGCTGTGCTCTAACAAACTGAGCTAACCGGCCAGCCCTGACTTCTTAAATTGAATGCTTACCTCATTATTTCCCACCCACTCTTTTTTGCTGACGTGACCATTTAAGGCCACATCTCAAGTTTTAATAAATGGTACTTCCATCGTCATTCGGTTCTAATGAGTTGGATTTGCAGGTTTTCTTTCTGAACACGGGAGACACATTTATGCCTTCTAGCTCAGGGTACAGGGCTGGCCCAGGCTGGCATCTCAGGGCTCCTCTGGCTAGATGGGGCAAGACAAATACACTTCTGGCTGAGTGGTGACCCTGAGTGAGTGCCCAGATCACCAAGTGTGGGGGATGATGTAGGTCATGTCCTCAGCTTCTCGTAACCACACCTGTTCCCTCTGCCATAGGGCGACCTGGCCAAGAAGAAGATCTACCCCACCATCTGGTAAGCATGTCCCCCCAGTGCCCCACAGCTCCCGTGGTGTCCCCACCAGGGACAGGCCTGGCCTTGCCCTTCCTGCCCTGACCACAGTTGTGCTCTGCCCGCAGGTGGCTGTTCCGGGATGGCCTTCTCCCCGAGGACACCTTCATCGTGGGCTATGCCCGCTCCCGCCTCACGGTGGCTGACATCCGCAAGCAGAGTGAGCCTTTCTTCAGAGTGAGTGGCTTCGGGGTCTCTCCTGGCCTTGTCCCTCCCTCTCCGCCAGCCCCCACACAGTGGCAGAGGGGCAGGAAGGACAATCACCTGGGACCCTCACACCCTAGCGCCTCGCATCCTTGCCCTCTCCAAGCTGCCTGCCAAACCAGGTGGAAAACTTTAGCCACCTGCTCTTGCCGCTTCCTCTGATGGCAGGAGGAGCACAGGGCAGGGAAGGGGTCCCTCCAACCTGAGACCTCTGTTTACCAGCCCCGCTGACCAGGACTTACTGGTTCCAACCTGCTGTGCTCTGGGATCAGCTTAGGATGTGCCAGGAGCTAGAGAAAGGACTCCTTGCAGGTGCCTCTTCACCAAGGGAAATCCTACAGAACTGCATTTACTCAACAAATCACAGTTTGGTGTAATGATTTTAGAGAGAGATCTTTTTCCAGTGTATTTCTCCGAACTCAAATTTTCTTGAAATCTTAAAAAAAAAAAAAATTTCCTGAAATCTGACTTCTGTCTTAGGGCATAAGGTCCCCAAGGATGTGTAGGGGTAACCATACCAATCATTGCCCTGGCCTGAGCTGCTGGGCCCCCCATCTCCCCAGTGTCGCTGTCCCTGCACGTGCAAAGCTGCCCAGATGGGGGTGAACCCAGGGTGGGACTAGGATGGCTGGCTTCTAAGGGAGACCTCCCCAGGCCTCCAGGGAAGCCTGCCCTAGCTGTGGGATGAGAGAGCACAAACAAGCCCTCCCACTCTCCTGGGACAGAGCAGACATGGACTGTGGGGAGGAGGGGTGGCATCTGTCTGTCCGTCTCTCCCAGGCCACCCCAGAGGAGAAGTCCAAGCTGGAGGAGTTCTTTGCCCGCAACTCGTACGTGGCTGGCCAGTACGACGATGCAGCCTCCTATCAGCGCCTTAACAGCCACATGAACACCCTTCACCAGGGGTCGCAGGCCAACCACCTCTTCTACCTGGCCTTGCCTCCCACCGTCTATGAGGCTGTCACCAAGAACATCCACGAGAACTGCATGAGCCAGATGTAAGGCTTGTCCTTCCTCTCCCTTCCTGCCTCCTCGGCTGGCCCTGGTGTGGCCTGCACGCGTGGGGAGGGGAGTTTGTTGCTCTTAAGAGGCCCCGGTCAAACCGGTCTAGGCAGCCTGAAAAGATGGATGTCCCCCGTTTCTCCTCTATGTGAATTAGCTCTCCAAAGAAGGGAATAGGCTGTAAGTACGTAGTTTTCTAACAGCCTTTACCGAAAATGCCACTGTGCATTTCCAGTTCAAATGCTCTTGTGCAACCTCAACGTGGGTGAAACTGGAAATCAAACGGTGCCTGGCGGCAGTCCCCGCCGGGGCCACAAGGTGGCAGTGTTGCTCCATGCAACGCTTGCTGCCGTTTGCTCCTCGGGCCTTTCACGCTGTCCGAGGCCGCCGCACAGCCACCAGGTGGCGGTGTTGCTCCGCGGCCGGTTTCCCAAACCCAGGGCCATTTAGCTCTCTGGGTTGGTGAATGCGGAATGCCACAGGAACACTATTAGGCATAGCAGAGAAAAGGAGCTTTTCTCACCTTTTTGTTTGTTTGTTCTGTTTGTTTTGGCAGCTGGCGGGTATGAGGATCTGAGCCTTTGACCTTGGTGTTACAAGGCCGTGCTCTAAGCAACTGAGCTAACTCAGTCCTCCTTTTCTCACTTTAAAAGTAATCACGGAGCTGTGTCCCGGACTCCCCTCCTCCTGCTCCCCCACTGGCCACCCGGCCACTCCCAACGCACTGGGGACCCAGCATGGGGCAGGAGAGAAACAGGGCCACACAGGAATGTGCCAGCAGTGCCACTGTAGCCCCTGGGGGCTGTTCCAGTCACCAACAGGCTGGCGGGAAGGGTGCTGAGAAGGTGTTGAGCCTGGCACTGAGAGCCAAGGGGACAGAAGGTGTCCTCGGATGTGGAGGACTCTGTGCAGAGAAGGGGAGGGAGGCCCTGCTCCCTGGGGTGGGGGTCAGGGTTGAGGCAGTTCTGACCCTCACTCCCTGAGGAGGGGTTCGAGGTTCTGACGGCTCTGGGCTCCCAGCAGAGGTTGGAACCGCATCATCGTGGAGAAGCCCTTCGGGAGGGACCTGCAGAGCTCTGACCAGCTGTCCAACCACATCTCCTCCCTGTTTCGTGAGGACCAGATCTACCGCATCGACCACTACCTGGGCAAAGAGATGGTCCAGAACCTTATGGTGCTGAGGTGTGGGGGCTGAGCCCTGGTCCACGGCCTGGGATCAGGGGACAGGGTGGAAGGGGGCCAGGTCAGGGGTGGGTGCTGGGCTTCAGGCCTGTGGTGGCACTCAGCTGATCCCTCAGCTGGCTACCCGCCACCCTCCATCCTCCACAGGGCCTTTCCGCCTTTCCCATGCCAGCCTCTGCCCTGCCCCTCTCCACAGATTTGCTAATAGGATCTTTGGCCCTATCTGGAACCGGGACAACATTGCCTGTGTGATCCTCACCTTCAAGGAGCCCTTCGGCACTGAGGGCCGCGGGGGCTACTTCGATGAATTTGGTATCATCCGGTGAGAGCCTGTTTCCCCGCCCTGGCAAGCTGTCAGAGGTGATTGTGAACGGAGGGACCCCTATGTAGCCAAGCCCCTCGGGGGGTTCCTGGCTCAGCGACAGGGTCACCATCTGCTTCCTTGCTTTAAGGGGACCTGGAAGGCAGACTGGATCAGGAAGCAAGTCTTGCAGCTTGTCACAAGAAAGCCGACAGGAGGAGGGCTCAGGCCAGCGCGCTTTGCGTTCCCTCCTTCCAACCTCAGCTTCTGCCTCTTCTGCCGCCAGGGACGTGATGCAGAACCACCTCCTGCAGATGCTCTGTCTGGTGGCCATGGAGAAGCCCGCCTCCACCAACTCGGACGACGTCCGTGATGAGAAGGTGAGTGCAGGGGCCAGTCCATGACAAGATGGCAGGTGAGGACGTGCACACGGGGCAAGCATCCTCATTCTCTACAGAAGTGACCGCAGCAGTACGTCCCGCTGGGGGTACTCTGGGCTGGGAGTCACAAAGCCCAAGTTGTCATGTTCTAGGTCTGACAGTGACCACCATGCGACCAAGGACAGGCCATTGCCTCTGTGGACCTCAGCTTCCCTGTCTAAAAAAACAAGCATAGGCCAAGGTGGCCCTGGAGGGCCCCCAGGGAGGGGACCAGTGGCTGTGCCTCAGCAGGGTGAGCAAACCGAGCAGACACCGCCTCCTGTCTGTGGGCACCTCCCCTGCTGGGAAGCCCACCCTGCTGGGTCAGCCGGGCTTCCTCACCCCGCCACCCTGCGCCCCATCTTCTTACCCACAAGACCCTTTCTCCCCGGCCTTCTCCCAGGTCAAGGTGTTGAAATGTATCTCAGAGGTGCAGGCCAACAACGTGGTCCTGGGCCAGTACGTGGGGAACCCCAACGGGAAGGGCGAGGCCACCAAAGGGTACTTGGATGACCCCACAGTGCCCCACGGGTCCACCACTGCCACCTTTGCGGCTGTCGTCCTCTATGTGGAAAACGAGAGGTGGGATGGTAGGTGATACCTGCAAGGCTAGGCGTGCCCTTGTGGGGACCTTTCTCTGAGGGGCCGAACGCACTGGCTGCTCGGCAGTGCAGGGTGTTGGAGGGGGAGGCTTGGCAGATGTGGGATGTGGCACCCTGCGATACTCGCACACACCATACACACGTCCGTGTGCCCCCGCCTCATGCACCCACACACCCTGGCCCAGCCGCCAGCTGAGCCAGTCCTGAGGCCACCCTTTCTCCCAGGGGTGCCCTTCATCCTGCGCTGTGGCAAAGCCCTGAATGAGCGCAAGGCCGAGGTGCGGCTGCAGTTCCACGACGTGGCTGGTGACATCTTCCAGCAGCAGTGCAAGCGCAACGAGCTGGTGATCCGTGTGCAGCCTAACGAGGCAGTGTACACCAAGATGATGACCAAGAAGCCTGGCATGTTCTTCAACCCCGAGGAGTCAGAGCTGGACCTGACCTACGGCAACAGATACAAGGTGCCTCACCGGGGAGGGCCAGGCCGGGAGAGGCCCCGGGGGGTGGCCTGGGGGGGCTGTGCAGGTGGCGTCAGCGAGGCCGCCTCCCCTCACAGAACGTGAAGCTCCCTGATGCGTACGAGCGCCTCATCCTGGACGTGTTCTGCGGGAGCCAGATGCACTTCGTGCGCAGGTGGGACCCGGGAGCCCTGCGGGGGAGGGGCGGCCGCGGGGTGTCCCTCTCCCTCCCTCCCTATGCCCCGCGGCCCCAAGCCACACATGTCCCCCCAGCGATGAGCTCCGGGAGGCCTGGCGGATCTTCACGCCGCTGCTGCACAGGATCGAGCACGAGAAGCCCCAGCCCATCCCCTACGTGTACGGCAGGTAAGGCAGGGCCGGGCCGGAGCCAGCGCCCGGTGGTGGGGCGAGGCCGGCTCCTCACGTCTCTCTCTCTGCCTGTCACCCTCCCAGCCGAGGCCCCACGGAGGCAGACGAGCTGATGAAGAGAGTGGGCTTCCAGTACGAGGGCACCTACAAGTGGGTGAACCCGCACAAGCTCTGAGCCCTGGGCCCGCCCGTCCGCGCCCAGCCGCCCTGTCTGCACCCCTTCCCCCTTCCCACCACCCGACCCCACGTCAGGAGGACTGCGGGACCATGGGCCTCAGCCGCACATTCCTGGCCCCAGGCTCAGGCCACCCCCACCTGCCCCTTGCTGCTACTGCTGCTGCTGCTGCTGCTGCCGCCGCTGCCTAAGCCCAGCTACATTCCTTAGCCACCGAGCATTCAAGACTGGCACTGTGACCATTCCGGGCCCCCAAAGACCCTGCCTGAGCCACCCTCCTCCGCTCACTCCAGCCACACAGAAGGAAGGAGAAGATGGCCTCGGGCCGCAGCGAGGGGCGATGGGGAGGGCCTGGGCCTCCACGGGGCAGTGGCCGAACCACACTCCCTGTTGGTTGTGGGCAAGCTCCTCGGAACTCTGGGGGAAGGGGGCAAGCACGGCCACGCCAGCCTCAGTGCCACTTGACATTCCTGGTCACCAGCTGGAAGGGACCTCGTGCTGCCCAGCATCTCGAGCCCCCTGGATAGCCCGTCCCACCAACTCTGCACTGGATGGCCACCCCCCTGCAACACCCGCAGGCAGCCTCCTCGCTACAGAAAAAGCAGAAGCAGCAGCCGGGACCCCCCCACCTTAACCCCCTGCCATTAAATCCACAATTGGACCCATCTGTCCCCTTGTCATTGACCATGGGGGTGAGGGCGTCCCTGCTCCTTGTTCTTCCACCAGCGCCTGCTCCAGGCCCCCCTCGGGCTCCTAATCTCTGGGCCTAACCCCATGTCCAGTTGTGGCTGTGCTCTGTGTCACTGTGAGGTCAGCTGGAGTTACAAGGACAGGTCACATGTCTTTTCACCTTCCATATGGATGCTTCCACCACTTTGATTGTCCATGAGGACCAGCACACTGGCCAGGCTCCACTCTGACCGTGTCCCTGCCCTGTGCAGGGTCACTTCAGGCAATAGTGCCAGTGAAGGAAGTATTTAGGAGGAGAGGTGACAGGTTTTGTGATTGACATTGGAGGCCAAGTGGGAGAGGCTAGTCTGAGGTGACCTCCTGGGAGTGGTCAGGTTGCCCAGCCTGCATCCGTCGGCGCGGGTGTGGGTTAAAGGCGGAAATGTGCCCTCCCCAGTACTGGAGGCAGAAGGCAGAGACCGAGGTGTGACAGTGCCACGCTCCCCTGGAGGCTCCAGGGGAGGACCCTTCCTGCCTCTTCCAGCTCCTGGTGGCTCCAGGCGTCCCTGGGCTTGTGGACACATCACTCCAGTCTCTGCCTCTGTGTGGCTTCTTATGTGTCTGCGTCCCCCATCTGTCTCTTACGGGGTGTTTGTCATATTGGATTAGGGCCCACCCTGCTTGTGCCAGCATGACCTCATCCTAACTCAGCTAATTACATCTGCAAACACCCTACCACCAAGTAAGGTCACATTGTGAGGACCCGGGTGGGCATGAATTTGAAGGGGCAACCATTCACCCCACTACACTGTCCCCAACAAGTTCAGTAGCCCCTGAGCATCTCAGTGTAGCATTTGTCCTGCTTGTTCTCTCCTACTGGGCTGAGCACCGGGGATGTGGCAGGGACTGACACCATGGTCCCTGCGCTCTTGGCCTGGGTTCTAGTAGATGAGGCCAACAGGGCACGAAGCGATCAGGTGGCAGCATGCTTTATGGAGGGAGCAAACCAGCAGCCCAGAAAATGGCCAGGTGAGGAATGCTTTACTCCCAACACCCACTCAGAACCCTAGGGCCCCTCAGGTGGCAGCGGGAGGCACTCAGCAAGGCCTGTGCCAACATGACCAAGCCACCAGTCTGTCAGCAAAAGTTTGGCAGGAGTGACACCCACCAGCTGGCGACTACAACTGCCCCCGGCCTAGCCTTGGCTCCTCCACCCCACCCCCACGTGGGAGGGCAGTTCATGGCCAGGGCCTTTTGCATGAACCATCCGGGCCTCTGTGTAGCCCTGCATGGCCCCTAGGCTGGGGTGGCAACATTGGATCGGGCAGGGCAGGGAAGGCGGGTGGGGCCCCGGGCCTAAGGGATGAGCTGAGGCCTCTGCAGGACAAACACACGGAGAAAGAAGAAACCTGAATGGCAGGCAGGTCCAGTCCTGTCCTGTAAGTCGGGATGATGCGTCGCTGTCCCCACAAACACGCTGCAACCCTGTGTGTGATTCCTGCTGTCCCCATCACCTCCTGCAAGCGGGAGGCAGCATCTCCAGGTTGTGGGAGGAGGGAGGTTACCGCGCTCACCTGGACCCTGAACAGGGAAGGGAGGAGCTTGACAAGGGACAGGTCACGGGCCCTTAAGGGTCCCTCCTCGGTTAGGTTCACACAGCAGCAGATGGGGTTCTGTGGACAGGATTGGAGGCCAAGCTTCAGCCACAGGGACAGTGGCCTTTGTCCTCTGTCCTCCTGGTGCCAGTAGCCTCCATGAAAAGGGACCTTGGCAAAGGCTGAGACCCAGGAGCTCGTGGGGCCGCAGAGGTTGGGCCAGGAGCTCGCAGGGCAGAGGCGACACTGCCACCCATTATACCCAGGAGCTTGGGGCTGGGGACTGCTCTGTGTGTCCTTCCAGCCCAGGCCAGCCTCTGCTACTTCCCATGGGAAATCAAGTGGACCCTGCAGGGTAGCCAAGAGGGAGACTCCCAGGGACAGGGCATGTGAATGTCACACCGTGCTGGACAGAGCACCAGGCAGCTCCTCTTTAACCCCTCAGTCCTAGCGTGGCTGAGAGGGTCTTGCCCTTGACTCGCGGCGCCCCATGGTGCAGCCATGACGCCGCTGCAATGAAGGCCCCGGATGACACGAAGGCAGTGAACCCCAAGATGGCAAGAATCAGAGCAGTCACCCCCAGCTCCCCACCAGAGAGCGCCACCATCACACCTGCTCCTGGGAAAGAGCCATTTAAATCCCTAACCACCCTAGCCCGCCATCTGGGTCCTCAAAGCCTCAATCACGGGCCTAAGGGTGGCATTGACCCCTTGGAGGAGAAAACCGAATGAAGATGCAGGGGCCCTCATGACCCCGCGGGGGGACTTTGTGCTCAGAGCCCCCTCGCAGAGCCCCTGGAGGAACACTGGGCACTTCTCACCCCCCAAGACATTTACAGACTGCAGGGGGCCATGCTGGCATGGCGTCGCCGAGGTGGATGCTCTCATGCGGTGGGAGTGGCAGGGGAGCACGGTGGGGACCGCTCGATCTGACCCTGCTCTGAGTGCCTACACTGTGACAGAGTCAGGAGGGCCCTGGTCAGGTCTCCCAACTGTCACCTGACCTCTGAGTGCCTATGAGGGACAAAGAGGTGAGGGCCCTGATAAGGACAATCAACTGTCACCTCAGGAAGCCTACAGTGGGGAAGAGGCATGAAGTCCCAGGTGAAGACACTCGCGTTACGTCAGCCCTCGAGCAACCAGATAAGAACAATCAACTGTCACCTCATCTCGGCGAAAACATTCTGACACAGGTCTTAGGGCCCCACACAATTGAGACAAGTGTCACCTCAACTCTCGCAGCCCACACTGGGGAGCGACGATGGCAGACCTGGGGAGGAGTCATCTATCACCTCCTATCTGTGCTTACACTGGGGCACATGCAGCACAGCCTAGGTGCGATAGACACTTGTCACCTCAGCTCTGGGTGCCAACACTGGTGCTAAGGTATGAGGCCCAAGTCAGGGCTTTGAACTGGCACCTCTGTGTGCCTTCACTGGGACAGAGGCAGGGGGTCCAGGGGAGGACAGCAGCAGTCACCTCAACTCTGGGGACTCGCACTGGGGTGGAGGCAATAGGTGCGGGTGTCAACATTCAACTATTGCCTCACCTCTGGAGGCCTAGACCAGGGCGATGCCTGAGGGTCCACACGTGGAGTCACCTGTCACCTCCACTCTGGGCGCCCAACCTCAGGTAGAGGCATGAGGGACAGGTGAGGCATCCAACTGTTACCTCAGACATGGGTCCCTACACAGAGCATGAGGACCCAAGGCGCACCACACCAGGAGCACTACAGGGCTGGCAGTGACAGTCAAATGTCACCTCCACTCTGCAGCTATGCAAATCAGAGACATGAGGGACCAGGCGACAGCATTCAAGTGACAGCCCAGATCTTGGTCCCTACACTGGAAAGAAGAATGAGGGACTGGGTGAGGCATCCACCTGTCATCTCAGCTCAGGGTCATTAAAGTTAGACAGCAACAAAAAAGGCCAGATAGGGAGAGTCATGTGTCACCTCATCTCTTAATGACCGTTCTGTGGCAGAGGAATTTGGGCCCAGGTAAGGGCACTCACCTGCCACCTCACCAATGGATTTCTGTACTGTGGGTTTAGGCAATTGAGTCCAGGTGTGCCCACCCAACTGTCACCTGAGGTCTTTTTGTTCATACTAGGTACTGTAGATTGGTGTCCCCTCAAAACTTGGTCCCCACTTGACTGTTAAGAGGGTGGGAAATCCTATTGTGGTGATTGGAAGGTGTGGCCTTGAAGAGGTGACTGGATTGTAGGACCGTGCAGTAGTGAATGGATTAAAAGTGGTGGCCAGGGGCGTGGTTCTGAGGGCTTTAAAGGACAGCAGTGAGGGCCGGCCCGGTGGCGCACTCGGTAGAGTGTGGTGCTTGGGAGTGCGGCGGCGCTCCCGCCAAGGGTTCGGATCCCATATAGAGACCGGTCCGCTCATTGGTTGAGCACGGTGCGGGCGCGACACCGAGGGTTGTGATCCCATTACTGGTCACGAAAAAAGACAAAAAGGAAAAAAAAAAAAAAAGGACAGCAGTGAGACTCTCCCTCTGCTCCACCATTTTCTGCCAGGAGACCCCTGCATTGCTGTAAAGCCACCTCTAAAGAAGACCCTCACCGGATGTGTTCCCCAGACTTTGGACTTCCCAGCCTCTGAAACCGTAAGCAATAAATTTTGTTTTCTTATAAATCACCCAGTTCCAGGTATTTTGTCTAAGCAACATAAACAGACCAATACACAAGGGAAGAGGCAAGAGGTCCCAGGTGAGGACAGCCAGTAGGCACAGGAGCTGCTGCCGGCTCTGGGCGTAGGCACGCAGGCCCGTGTGACTGCTGCCATCCAACCACTCAGCACTCGGGTCTGCACTGAGACAGAGGAACGAGGGGTCAGGTGAGGGAAGCTGGGTGAAGGGCATGTGGGGACTGTTCCACACTATTCGAGCAACTTATCTGTAAATATAAAATTATCCCAAAGTAGAAATTTTACTTTTTTTTAAAAAAAAGGAAGGGAAATAAAGGTGATTTCAGACATACAAAAGCTGAAAGAGTTCAGCAGCAGCGGCAGGCCTGCAGTACAGAATCACACAAGGACGTCCTTCAGGTGGGAGGAAAGTGACACCCACTGGAAACCCAGATCTGCCCAAAGCAATGCAGAGCCCCTAAAATAGGCTTGTGTTTCAAACCTGCTTTTTATTACTATCGCATTAAGTATGCTTGTGGCCAGAATATATCTAGTTTTATAATAACTGTAACAACTGCTTCAGTGAAGTCAGAGTGGTATGTAACTCATTCAACAGATATTTGAGCCCTCACTATTGCCCGCGCATTAGTCTAGACACAGAAGCGAACAAAACAGATGAAAATTCTTGCTTTCATGGAACTTACATTCTCACTGGTTGTTTATTAAACTTTTTTTTTTAAGGCTGACTGGTAAGGGGATCTTAACCCTTGACTTGGTGTTGTCAGCACCACGCTCAGCCAGTGAGCGAACCAGCCATCCCTATATAGGATCCGAACCCGTGGCCTTGGTGTTGTCAGCACCACGCTCAGCCAGTGAGCGAACCAGCCATCCCTATATAGGATCCGAACCCGTGGCCTTGGTGTTGTCAGCACCGCACTCTCCCGAGTGAGCCACGGGCCGGCCCACAGTTCGTATTTCTTAGCACAGTGCTTTCGTATGTGTTTTGTTCCTACCAGAATAGTGGAAATTGCACAAAACCAACTCAAGTGTTTTTATTTCACTTCCTGATGAGGAAGGAAGGACTGAAAAGAAAAGGAACTGTGGGTTGCCTTATCTTTCCTTTTCCTTCTGTGTTGTCAATTTCAGGGTAAGTGGTTGGCTAATACAGGGACGTAGCATCAATTCAAAGAACATGATGGGGTCCCTAGGTCATTTGTCTTTCTTAGCAGGCCATTGCCCCCCTTCTGCATTTATACTTTCTTTCTGGTTTAAAAGCAAACATGCTCAGACACTAAAAATAGAGTCACCATGCGACCCACTGATTCCACTCGTAGGTGTAGACCCAAAAGAATGGCAAACATAGATCCATATGGAAACTGTACACGGATGTTCACAGCACTATTCATAGTAGCCAAAAGGTGGATGCCACCCAGTGTGCATTAAGGGATGACTGGATAAGCCAAATGTGGTCTATTCCTACAATGGAACATTATTCAGCCTTGAAAAGGAAGGAAATTCTGACACACGCTACAACATGAATGAACCTTGTGGACATCACGCTCAGTGAAAGAAGCCAGACACAAAAGGACCACATACTGTATGATCCCATTTCTATGAAATGTCCAGAATAGACCCATTCACAGAGGTAGAAGGTAGATCGGTGGGTGCCAGAGGCTGGGGTGGGGCTGGGGAGGCTGCTCAATGCAGACGGAGTGTCTGAGCTGATGAAAATGTTCTGGAACCAGATAGAGGTGGTGGTTGCACAACACGTGGATATACTCAGTGCTAGTGAATTATACACTTTAAAAGGGTGAACTTTGGGCCGGCCCGGTGGCGCACTGGATAGTGCGCCGCTTGGGAAGCGCGGCGGCGCTCCCGTCCGAGGGTTCGGATCCCACATACAGACC
>NW_007731219.1:48658-58964 GCF_000696425.1 Galeopterus variegatus
AAAAAAAAAAAAAAAAAAAAAAAAAAAAAAAAGGGTGAACTTTATGATATATAATGATAACTATTACATATTTAATAAAGCTGTTACCAAAAAAAAAAGGAAAAAGCTACACTGCCCCCCAGAAAACGGAAAGCAGGACTGGCTGGTGAGCTCAGTTGTCACGGCGGGGCTGATAACACCAAGGTCAGGGGTTCGGATCCCCTGGCCCGCCGGCTGCCACTAACAAAAACAGTAGAAAACAAATGCAAAGCTTGTCCTCTCGAGGCGTCGGCGCCTGCTCAGCCGTCTGCAGACGTCACCGCGTGCCCCATCTGTTCGTCCCCGCTTTGCATCTGACTGACCTCGGGAACTCTGAGCTCACAGGACGACGACGATGACCTGCGAACGGAGAGGCCGGAACGGTGGCCCCCCAGTGTGTCCCCATCTCCACCGCTCACGTGCATGCTCCATTGTCCCATCGGACTCCACTCACATAACACCAGTTCCCATATAAAATCACTAGTCATTTCAATACGGTGACAGCAGAACATCAAACCAAGTGTGGGGGCCCTTCTGAGCAGGGACGCTGGGCGACCGCGCCGGTCACACACCTACGAAGTCACCGACAGCCGGGCCGGTGGACTCCCGGAAAAAGGTGGTCCCCGCCGGCCCTCGGGAGACCCTGGAAGCATCGTGGGACGGGGAGCCCGAAGTCGCACCCTTGCCCGTGGGCCCAGAGCCACCCTGGGCTGGCCCAGCGCGGGGCACCTCGTCACCCGCCCTGGATCGGTGGCTCTCGCTCAAGGTCTCAGCCCAGCCGGGAGAGGCTTCCCCGGGCCGCACCCGCTGACACCATAGGCCATAGGACCCTCTCCGCGGAGCAGCGAGGGCAGCGCCTTCGAGAAGCAGCCAGAAGGGGTTGAGTGAACGGAACGTGGGATACGAAACGCAGGAGTGCGGGAGACATGAGCTGTGGGGGCTCCGTGCAAGGCGCAAGGTCTGGCCAGGGCTCCTCCTGCAGCCCCTGTGCCCACTTCTCACCTGAGCACACAGAGAGTCTGGCTCCTCCCCCTGCAGACCTCCTGGTCAGAGAGTTCTTCCTCGTGTAGTAATCCCCCCCACACTGTCACAGTTCCCGTCCTCTATTGCAATCTTCCCCTCCTCTGTTCCAATGGTCCCCTTCCCCACTGCCACAGTCCCCTCCCCCACTGCAGTAGTCCCCTCCACTATTGGAAAGAGTCTCCCCCCCTTGCAATAATCCTTTTGAGTAAAGTCTCCCCTTACTAAGTCCAGATTTGTTGTTCAGTTGGTCTCACCACCCCCACCTCTTGGTGTTACCCGGCCCAGGTCCGGCTGTCTGCTCCCTTTCAAAAATAAACAACGTGAAAGGCAAGGAGCCAGGTGTGAGGTCTCGCCAAGGCTCCACCTGGTTTGCACTCCCGTCCCTGCTGTCATCTCAGGGTCCTGCTTCGGGGTGGAATCAGCACAGCTTGGTCAATGACGTCCTTGGTGTCTCAGGCTCTGGATAGTACGTGCCTTGTGGCAGGTCTGTGGCTCCATGACATTAATTCTATGAACACAACTTTACGTTCGTGTAACCGATGTCATATTGCCTATAACCAAGGCTCCAAATATTAACTAACCATGGGAAAAGAGGGAACCAGAGAAACGCATGCCAAGAAAGAAACTGGGTCCTTGTAAAATCTCTTAGAGCCCGTGCAGTTTTAGGTTCCAACATGGCTCCAGCCCTGCTCACTCCAGCGAAGCCAGTAGAAAGAGCAAGCGACAATGACAGATCTGCAAAGTCTTCAGATACTGAAATTATTAGACACATTATAAAACAGCTATGCTTACTGTGTATGAAGAAATAAAAACTCATGCTGGAATATATGCAGGGAATAAGAAAGTGTAAAAAGTGACACAGCCAACTGTAAAACGAATGAAATAGTAGGATATCTGAAAATAAAGCATACAAGATTTTAAATTAAAAAGTAGACGCCTGGTTTAATGGCAAATTAGACAACATTTAAGAGAATTAGTGAACCAGAAATGGTTTAGAAGAAAATAGGTTTTCTGTTCCAGGGACCTAACAGCCTCTGGACCCTCAGGGGGACTCACTAAACCAACCTTTCCAAAATGCCTGTTCTGGGCAAGATATAAACACTGTCCTGTAAGAAATAGTCTGGCAGACGCCCCAGGTCTAGCTGGCAGCCCAAGAGTGCAATAACCTGTAGCTTCTTCTACAGGGCCTTGCTGAGTAGAGCATGATGCCCAAAGTTCAGTACCACACACACATGAGAGGCCACCAAATTCCACAGCAAAACCCCAGTACAAAGCGCTGACTACAGCAGCAGGCTGCTGAAACAGATCGCCTTGATCGGGTTAGGGAGAAGTGTGTATGAAAGAGTGTTGTGTATGTGCCAGTACAGAAACTACTGGATTTTTTTTTTTTTTTTTTTTTTAAGATGACCAGTAAGGGGATCTCAACCCTTGGCTTGGTGTTGTCAGCACCACGCTCAGCCACTGAGCAAACCGGCCATCCCTATATGGGATCCGAACCCGCGGCCTTGGTGTTATCAGCACCGCACTCTACCGAGTGACCCACAGGCCGGCCCTGAAACTACTAGATTTTAACCAGAGCTCTGCCATGCCTGGCTCTATAAGCCCTCCAGACAGATGGGTCCAGGCGACAGGGTGGCCCCAGCCCTCCCAGCACAGTAGGTGGGAGTGCGCTTGGGGCAGTCGTCAGGGACGCCTTCCTGCAGAAGGGTGGGGTGACTCGGGCTCTGATGGGCAGACAGAGCCTGGGCACGGTGCCACGCAGTGTGAGCAAAGAGGACAACACCAGACGGCCAGGCCCGCCCCAGCACAGGTGGGGTGACTGAAGAGGGGCCCCGGGTGCAGGCGGCCGGGGGCCACCCCAGGTCCACACAGTGGCCTGGATGCCAGGCACCGTTTGGAGCCTCAAGGTAAGCCTGGCATGGCTTTCTGGAGCCTCCGTTTTTCTCATTGTTAGGGGATTCAGGATGTCCGATTTGTTTTCAAGTGAAAATAGAATTGTGTACAATGCTAGAGTAACGTGATTTGTAAAGATAAAACTGGGGGGCCTCAAAATAAATTCTGGCTTGTTGTGGTAGCCTCAGGACTCACCCCTTCCCCCCAAAAGTGTTTATTCTCCCCTACCATTAGGGTGGGTGCGTACATAGAAAAGACTGCTGGAGCATCTCTGTGGGGCGTGGGGGGAGGAAAGAACTTGAGAGATCCGGCAGGAGGAGCAGGTAAGAGCTTTCAAGTGTGTGGAAGTAGCATTTCAGATGCTACTCCCATCATAAGAACAATACGTGGACACAGCCCCCAAGTCAGCCACACTGGAACAAGCAGGTGCCATGGTACCTCTAGCCCAAGCCAGTCCCTGCCACCCAGGGAGGCCCGGGAGCCACCAGGCCCACACGCCCTGAGTCAGCCACGTCAGAGCAGACAGGCACTGCAGAACCCCCAGCCCAGGCCAGTGCCCACCACCCAGAGAGGCCTGAGAGCTGCCAGGCCCACACACCCTGAGTTAGCTACACTGGAACAGGCAGGCACCATGGGACCCCCAGCCCAGGCACGTCCCTGCTGCCCAGAGACGCCCGAGAGCCACTGGGCCCACACGCCCTGAGCCAGACATGCCAGAACAGACAGGTCCACGGGACCCCCAGCCCAGGCTAGTCCCTGCTGTTCAAAATTGGCAGTCCAAGGCCGGCCCGTGGCTCACTCGGTAGAGTGCGGTGCTGATAACACCAAGGCCACGGGTTCGGATCCTATATAGGGATGGCCGGTTAGCTCACTGGCTGAGCGTGGTGCTGACAACACCAAGTCAAGGGTTGAGATCCCCTTACCGGTCATCTTTTAAAAAAAAACAAAAAACAAAAAAAATTGGCAGTCCATTCAGGATCCAGGCCAGACATCAGAGTGGAATGAGTGGACCGTGATACCCACTGCCACAATGACTAAACACCAAAGGAAAGATAGCAGAAATATGAAAAATCAAGAAAGTACATCACCACCAAAGGAAAATAATAACTCTCAAGCTCTAGATCCTGTAGAACAGGAAGTCTTTGAAATGACTGACAAAGAATTTCACGCAACAGTTCTAAGGAAACTAAATGAGATACAAGAAAACTCAGCTAGACAACACAATGAAATGAGAAAAAATATACAGGACCTGAAAGAAGAAATGCACAAAGAAATCAGTGCCCTGAAAAAGAATGTAGCAGAGCTTGTGAAGCTGAAGGATTCATTCAATGAAATAAAAAACACAACAGAGAGTCTAACCAGCAGACTTGAACAAGCAGAAGAGAGAATTTCTGAACTTAAAGACAGGCTGTTTGAATTAACACAGGCAGACCAGAAAAAAGAATTTTTTAAGATTGAAGAAAATCTAAAAGAGATAACAGACAAGCTTAAGCACTCAAATAGCCGAATCATGGATATTCCAGAAGGGGAGGAAAAAGGAAATGACATTGAAAACATATTCAACGAAATAATAGCAGAAAACTTCCCAGGTGTAGGGAAAGTCACAGATCTTCAGATTCAGGAGGCCCAAAGATCCCCAAATATATTCAACCCCAAAAGATCCTCTCCAAGGCATGTTACAGTCAAACTGGCAAAACTCAAAGACAAAGAGAGAATCTTTTTTTTTTTTTTTAAAGATGACCAGTAAGGGATCTTAACTCTTGACTTGGTGTTGTCAGCACCACACTCACCCAGTGAGCTAACCGGCCATCCCTATATGGGATCCAAACCCATGGACTTGGTGTTATCAGCACCACACTCTCCCAAGTGAGCCACGGGCCGGCCCCCAAAAAGAGAATCTTAAAAGCTGCAACAGAGAAGCATCAAGTTACCTATAAGGGAGCCCCAATCAAACTAACATCAGACTTTTCATCAGAAACCCTAAAAGCCAGAAAAGAATGGGATGATATATTCAAAATACTAAAGGACAAAAATTGCCAGCCAAGAATACTTTACCCAGCAAGGCTATCCTTCTGAAATAAAGGACAAATAGTATATTTCTCAGACAAACAAAAACTGCAGGAGTTCACTACCACACAACCAGCCTCACAAGAAATTCTCAAGGGAGTAACTGGGTTTCATACCTGAAAAACAACCATCAATGCCATGAATACTCAAGAGAGAACAAAACCTACTAGTAAAACAAAAATGCTAACAATAAAGAGAAAAAATAGTTTATCTACCACCCCAAGAAACCAACAAACACAGAAGACAAACAGAAAATCAGAAAGAAAGGAACAAAAGATACTTAAGACATCTAAACAAAAATCAGTAAAATGCTAGAAGTAAATCAACACCTTTCAATAATAC
Source organism: Galeopterus variegatus (assembly GCF_000696425.1). Classification (NCBI taxonomy): domain Eukaryota; kingdom Metazoa; phylum Chordata; class Mammalia; order Dermoptera; family Cynocephalidae; genus Galeopterus; species Galeopterus variegatus. The sequence goes on from NW_007731219.1 coordinate 54,002, forward strand.
CTCTAAATGTAAAAGGATTAAATTCCCCACTCAAAAGACACAGACTGGCTGACTTAATTAGAAAGGAGGACCCAACAATATGCTGCCTTCAAGAGACAACCCTCACCTGTAAAGACTCACATAGACTAAGAGTGAGAGGATGGAAAAAGATTTACCATGCAAATAGAAATGAAAAGTGAGCTGGAGTAGCTATTCTTATATCAGACAAAATAGACTTTAAACCAAAAACCATAAAAAGAGATAAAGAAAGCCACTATATAATGATAAAAGGATCGATCCATCAAGAAGACATAACAATCATAAATATATATGCACCCAATGTTGGAGCAGCCAGATTTATAAAGCAAACACTATTAGACCTAAAGAATGAGATAGACATGAATATCATAATAGCAGGGGACCTGAACACCCCACTGCCAATATTGGACAGATCATCTAGGCAAAGAATCAGCAGAGAAACACAAGATCTTAACAATACTCTAGACCAATTGGACTTGGCAGATATCTACAGAACATTCCATCCAACAACCTCACAGTATTCATTCTTCTCATCACTACATGGGACATTCTCCAGGATAGATCACATGTAAGGCCACAAATCAAATCTCAACAAATTCAAAAATGTTGGAGTTATTCCATGTATTTTTTCAGATCACAATGGATTAAAATTAGAAATCAAGGGCCAGCCCGGTGGCGCACTGGAGAGTGCGCCGCTTGAGAGCACGGCGGTGCTCCCGCCAAGGGTTCGGATCCCATGTGGAGACCGGTTCCCGCTCACTGGCTGAGCACGGTGCGGGCGCAACACCGAGGGTTGCGATCCCGTTACCAGTCAGTAAAAAAAAAAGAAAAAAAAAAATTAGCAATCAATAACAAATGAAATTCTGGAAACTATACAAACACATGGAAATTAAACAGCATTCTACTTAATAACATATGGGTCCAAGAAGAAATTAAACAGGAAATCAAAAAATTTCTTGAAACTAATGAAAATAATGACACATCACACCGAAACCTGTGGGATACTGCAAAAGCAGTACTAAGGGGGAAATTTATCAAATTAAATGCTTACTTCAGAAAAATGGAAAGATGGCAAATAAACAACCTAACACTTAACCTTAAAGAACTGGAAAAACAAGAACAATCCAAACCCAAAGTTAGTAGACAGAAAGAAATAATTAAGATCAGAGCAGAACTAAATGAAATAGAAACCTGAAAAACAATACAAAAGATCAATGGATCAAAAATTTGTTTTTTCGAAAAGATAAATAAAATTGACAAACCTTTAGCAAGGCTAACAAAGAAGAGAGAAGACCTAAATAACAAAAATTAGAAATGAAAAAGGTGATATTACAACTGATACCTCAGAAAGACATGGAATCATTCGAGACTACTATAAACAACTATATGCCAAAAAATTTGAAAATCTGGAGGAAATGGATAAATTTCTAGACACATACAAACTACCAAAACTGGGCCAAGAAGAGATAGAAAATCTGAACATACCAATAACAATAAAAGAGACCGAAGCTGTTATCAGAAGGCTCCCAACAAAGAAAAGCCCAGGACTGGACGGGTTTACTGCAGAGTTCTACCAAACCTTCAAAGAGGAATTGACATCAATTCTCTACAAACTATTCCAAAAGATTGAAACAGAGGCCATTCTCCCAAACTAATTCTATGAGGCAAACATCACCCTGATATCAAAACAAGACAAAGATACATCAAAAATAGAAAACTATAGGCCAATATCCTTGATGAATATAGATGCAAAAATCCTCAATACAATACTAGCTAACAGAATACAGCAACACATACGCAAAATTATACACCATGGTGGGATTCATTCCAGGGATGCAAGGTTCGTTCAACATATGCAAATCAATAAATGTGACACACCACATCAATAAAAGCAAAGACAAAAACCATACGATCATCTCTATAGACATTTAAAAAGCATTCAACAAAATTCAACATTCGCTCATGATAAAGACTCTCTACAAGTTAGGTATAGATGGAAAGTATCTCAACATAATTAAAACCATATATGATAAACCCACTGCCAATATCATCCTGAATGGGGAAAAGCTTTTCCCCTTAAGAACAGGAACTAGACAAGGGTGCCCACTCTCACCACTCTTATTCAACAGTGTTGGAAGTATTAGCCAGAGCAATCAGAGAAGAGAAGGAAATAAAGAGCATCCACATTGGAAAAGATTAAGTCAAAATGTCCCTGTTTGCAGATGATATGATCCTATGTATTGAACAGCCTAAAGCCTCTACAAAATACTCTTGGAATTGATAAATGACTTCAGCAAAGTAGCAGGATACAAAATCAACACACAAATATCAGTAGCATTTCTATAGTCCAAAAGTGAACATGTAGAAAATGAAATAAAGAAAGCTAGCCCATTTACAATAGCCACCAAAAAATAAAATACTTAGGAATAAAATTAACCAAGGATGTGAAAAATCTCTACAAAGAGAACTATAGGGCCAGCACGTGGCTCCCTTTGGAGAGTGTGGTGCTGACAATACCAAGTCAAGGGTTGACCTCCCCTTACTGGTCATCTTTTAGAAAAAAAGAAAAAAAAGAAAAATGCAAACTAAACCACAATGAGATACTACTTCACATCCCCTTGAGTGGTTGTATTTCAATCGCCTGCCAACAGCAAACATTGTGGTGCTGACAACACCAAGTCAGGGGTTAAGATCCCCTTACTGGTCATCTTTAAAAAAAAAAGAGAGAGAGAGAGAGAGAGAGAGAGAGAGAGAGAGAACTACAAACCATTGTTGAGAGAAATTAAAGAGGACACAAGAAGATGGAAAGATATCCCATGCTCTTGGATCAGAAGAATTAACATTATGAAAATGTACATATTATCCAAAGTGATCTACAGATTCAATGCAATCCCCATCAAAATTCCAATGACATTTTTCTCAGAAATGGAAAAAACTATCAAGACATTTATATGGAATAACAAAAGACCATGCATAGCAAAAGCAATCCTGAGCCAAAAAAAATTAAGCTGGAGGCATAATACTGCCTGACTTTAAACTATACTACAAAGCTATAATAACCAAAACAGCATGGTACTGGCATAAAAACAGACACACAGATTAATGGGATAGAATAGAGAACCCAGAAATCAACCCACACACCTACAGCCATCTGATCTTTGACAAAGGCACCAAGCCTATACACTGGGGAAGAGACTGCCTCTTCAGCAAATGGTGCTGGGAAAACTGGATATTCATATGTAGAATGAAACTAGACCCGTATGTCTCACCATATACCAAAATCAACTCAAAATGGATTAAAGAATTAAATATACATCCTAAAACGATAAAACTCCTTAAAGAAAATATAGGGGGTGGGCCGGCCTGTGGCTCACTCGGTAGAGTGCGGTGCTAATAACACCAAGGCCCCGGGTTCGGATCCCACATAGGGATGGCCGGTTTGCTCACTGGCTGAGCGTGGTGCTGACAACACCAAGTCAAGGGTTAAGATCCCCCTACCAGTCATCTTTTTTTTAAAAAAAAGAAAATATAGGGGAAACAGTCCAGGAAGTAGGAGTGGTTGCAGACTTCATGAATATGACCCCAGAAGCACAGGCAACCAAAGGAAAAATAAACAAATGAAATTATATCAATCTCAAAAGCTTCTGCACAGCAAAAGAAACAATCAACAGGGTGAAAAGACAACCAAAATATACATCTGATAAAGGATTAATATCCAGAATATACAAGAAACTCAAGTTTACAGCAAAAAAACATAACACAATTAAAAAATGGGCAAAGGAGCTGAGTGGGCATTTCTCAAAGGAAGATATAAGAATGGCCAACAGACAGATGAAAAAATGTTCAACCTCACTCAGCATCAGGGAAATGCAAATCAAAACCACACTGAGGTACCATCTCACCCCAGTTAGGATGGCTAAAATCCAAAAGACTCTGAACAATAAATGCTGGCGAGGTTGCGGAGAAAAAGGAACTCTCATACACTGTTGGTGGGACTGCAACATGGTGCAGCCTTTATGGAAAATGGTATGGAGGGGTCGGCCCGTGGCTCAATTGGGAGAGTGTGGTGCTCGTAACAGCAAGGCCAAGGGTTTGGATCCCTATGTAGGAACAGCCGGTTAGCTCATTTAGGAGAGCGTGGTGCTGACAACACCAACACAAAGGTTAAGATTCCTTACTGGTCATCTTTAAAAAAAAGGAAAAAAAAAAAAGAAAGAAAATGGCATGGAGGTTCCTCAAACAATTGCAGATAGATCTACCATATGACCCAGCTATCCCACTGCTGGGAATATGCCCAGAGGAATGGAAATCATTAAGTCAAAGGTATACCTGCCCCCCAATGTTCATCGCAGCACTCTTTACAATAGCCAAGAGTTGGAACCAGCCCAAATGTCCATCATCGGATGAGTGGATAAGGAAAATGTGGTATACCTACACAATGGAATACTACTCAGCTATAAAAAAGAATGAAATACTGCCATTTGCAACAACATGAAAGGACAGCGAAAATTATATTAAGTGAAACGAGTCAGGCACAGAAAGAGAAATATCACATGTTCTCACTTATTTGTGGGAGCTAAAAATAAATAAATAAATAAATATACAAACAAAAGGTGGGGGAGGGGAAGAAGACACAACAATCACAACAAGTCCTTGAACTTGTTAAGACAAGTGAACAGATAGGATGTAATGGGGAGAGGAGAGAGAGGGGGAGGGAAAGAGGAACGGGTAAAGGGACACGAACATCAACTACAATGTATATTGAGAATTTAAAATAAAAATAAAAAATAAAAGGGGCCGGCCCGGAGGCACACTGCTACAGTGCGCAGCTTGTGAGCGCGGTGGCGCTCCCGCCGAGGGTTCGGATCCCACATACAGACCGGCCGCTCACTGGCCGCAGGCGGGTCGGGGGCAACACCGCCGGGTCCGATCCGGTGGGCGCTGG
>NW_007731219.1:59013-59414 GCF_000696425.1 Galeopterus variegatus
GGAAAAAAAAAAAAAAAAAAAAAAAAAAAAAAGAATAAAATAAGAACGATACGTGAAACAGTAGGAACCCACTTGTGGACAGAAGACAGCCTGGAAGGAGAGGCCGCCAAAGGCTCCTCGTGGTCGGCCCGGCTCATTCATTTCTAGTGTTTCGCCCATATGTACTCCCAACCTGCGGGCACAGGCGGCGATCCAGCCCTCCAAGCCTAGGAAGGCGGGGACCGCCCACCCAACAAGAGTCCAGAGGGAGGCTTCGGGGCGGGGCATACGCGGGATCAGGGGCGGGGTCGGCTCGGCTCCTCCCACTGGGCCGCCGGGTGGCTCAGCCTTGGAGCGCGGCGCGGTGGGGCGGGGCGAGGGGCGGAGGCGCGCCTGGAGGCGGGGCCTATGCGCGGCCGGGG
>NW_007731219.1:59996-69093 GCF_000696425.1 Galeopterus variegatus
TGGCCAGGCAAGTCCCCGGCCGGCCCGGCCCCCGTTGCCAGCCTGTAGGCCCGAAGGAACAGCCCGAGCCCGGGGCCTCCCACCGGAGGGGCCTGAGTCCTGGAGAACCTTCACGTTCCAGCCTCAGAGGCTCCTGTGGGCACGACCGTGAGCCGATGGGTTCCCAAAGGCCTCCTGGCTAGGCACGGCTTCTCCCCGCGTTCCCCAGGAACCCGGCCTGGCTGGGTGGCTGGACGAAGAAGTCGTACCAAGAATCGCGCCCGTCCCCTAGCAGGGGCCCAACACGGGCTTGTCCCTGACCCCCACCCAAACCTACCCTTCCGCTTTGTTCCCGCCAGAGCGCACGGTCCCCAAAGTGCACCTGCCGGCGGTCCCGGCCCAGCGGGAGAAGTGGACATGAGGTTGGCAGGTGGGTGGCTTCCATAGCAAACCGGAGAGAGTCGAAAATGAAACCTGGCTGGAGACCCAGATGTCCATATGTCTGTGTCTGAAGGGGCCTGGGGGGACCGCTGCGTTGGGTTTTGGAAATGGCGGCTCTGCACAAACACTTATTCTGTGACCTTGACGAAAACCTTTCCCTTCTGAGGACCTCAGCTCCCTGAGCTATGAGATGAGGACTGGTATAGTCAGTATCTCCCAACTCAGATAATAGACCAGCTGCTTTTTGGAAAATGAGTGGTGGGAGAGAGGCTCCAGGGGGCTAGGTGGACAGGTGTGGCCTCACAAGGAAACTGACAGACCTGGCTGCGGGTTGGACATGAGCCCAATGACAGCCCTGGTGCACGCAGGATAACGAAGACGAAGATGCCTTAGGGAGGGGCAGTTTGGGGTGGGACGGAGAGTAGAGGTCAAGAGTTGGAGTTCAGACCTGCTAAGGTATTAGCTTTATGACCTGGGAGGAACTGGCTGGGAGAGTGTGGGTTCAAGAGGTGTTTGGCTGGAGCTAGAAAATAGGAAGTCAGTGCTATGGTGGTTAAATCAAGACCTAGGAGTAGATGAGATCACTTAAAAAGAGTATAGGTAGAGACAAAATTCAGCCTGGGACAGAAGCCTGGGAAAGTGCAGCTTTTGAGGGGACGGTAGAGGAAATCGATCTCACCCAGGAGAAGTGTCTGGAGAGGTGGGGTCAGGAGAGCAGCCTGTCCTGGGAGCCAGTGGAGAAGTGTTTCCATCAGGAGGGCATGGGCAGCCCACTGAGAGGTCAAGTACGATCAGGGCCGACAGGTGGCCGGGGGCGGTGACACCACAAAGGTCATCCGTGGCCCTGGCAGCAAGCCGATTGGGGGGGGCAGGGCCAGCTGGCAGTAGGCTGGGGAGGGAGTGGGAGGTGAGAGGATGGAAAGGTGACTTTTGAGGGGTTTCGCGGGGAAGAGGTGAGTTAGGGGAGAGAGGGTGGGCATGTGGTTTTGAAGGAGAGCTTTTTCTTCTTTGCTTCCTGAAGATGGGAGATGTTGAAAATAAAGGAGAAAGCAGGTGAATCTAGAGGTCAGGACAGGAGGAAGGAGGACTGGAGGGGCGGGACACAAACATCGAGAGTCTCAGGCAGGACGTTGAGGGGGCGCCTGCTGGAGGGCTGGAGCCCTCCTGGAGCCAGAAGGCCCCTCCAGGCCTCCAGAGACAACCAAACTGGGCAGCCTCGAGGGTTGCAACTCAGTGTCCTCCCACCTGCCACAGTCTCCCGCTCAGGCCTGGTGGATGGCGGCCAGTCCCCACCTTCTTCCAGTAACTTGGAAGGGAGATCTGGTCGTGACAGGCCCTGGGGTCATTCTGGAGTGCACTGGTGTCTGAAGTGGGCTTGCCGCGTGTCTGTCCTGCCTCCAGGTCCCCTCCGCATTGTGGCCTTAGTCATCACGGTGGGGCTCACCTGGGTCGTAGTCAGCATCCTCCTCGGCGGGCCTGGCAGTGGCTTTCCTCGCATCCAGCAGCTCTTCACCAGTGAGTCTGGGGCCCTTCCTTGCCCCACTACAGAGGTCACCAGGGTGGCCACCTGGGCCTGTGGCTGAGGCTCAAGGGGTGGGGGTGGCTGGGGTTTTCTATCTCCTCCATGGCCAGGGTACCTGTGGCTGTCCCCAGCCTGTCTCCTGGTGTCAAGCACAGCCTTCCCCCACCACCCAGTGGCTTCAGCTGGGAAAGCCAATCAATGCCCGATCATTAGAATTCTATGCCCCATTGAGTCAGCAGGGGCAGAGCGAGGGGGCAGGGAAGCTTCCGGGGAGCATTGGCAATGACAGCCTTATTCATCCCTGCAGGCTTTTCGCTGGGCTCTGAGATGGGGAGGAGACGCTACACATTGTTACTGCTGATAGGTCACATGCAGAGTTTTTACAATTCCAATGCACCCTTTTCCTGGAGCAGGGAGTTTTGCATCTGAATGTCATCTAGACTTGAGCATACCACAGCCGGCAGGCCTGGCTTAGCCCCTGGCCCCTGAGGTGTAGGGCCATGGTGTAGAGCTCTGCTGCAGGCTCTGGGAGGCCATCACGCTAACAGAAACACTCTCTACCCACAGGCCCAGAGAGCTCAGTGACTGCAGGTAAGACTCCCGTCACCCCTGTTTCTCCCCTACGCCCGCCCCTCATGCTGCCCCTGTGATACCCCCGCCTGTACCCCGTCCTCCAGGGTTTCTGTTCTCCATTCATCCCTCCCCAAAGTAGCTGTCACAGCTTGCTGGGGCTGCCTGAACACTGGGAACCTAGAACATGAGTTACCTGCTGCCAGAAGACAATGGTGGGACAGGCGTGGGATAGTCATCCTCATTCCAAAAGGGAGAAAGGGGAAGAAAAAAGGGGTCATCTGTCCCGAACAAGCCCAAACCCAGCAGAGCAAATTCCATTAGGTTTCAAGGCCTGAGAAGAATCCTCTGTGGCCCGATGGTCTGTCCTCTGGGAACACGGGGGCGACCGCACCCTCTGGAACGGGACACAGTCCCATCCTCTGGGTCTGTGCTCTCTCTGGCCTCTGCATCCATAGCTCTGCCCTTGGAGTCGCCCTTCCTCCCTGTTATCCTGTCTCTGTGCCTTTCTGTCCAGGCTGGCAGAGTCTCTGCTGGTATAAAACTCTCAAAACCCTTGCTGGTCTCTTATGCAATTCGTGGGAGACAAGCTCTAAGACAAGAGAGTCTTCCACAGATCCTTCCTGAATAACCCCATCTCTATTCCAGGCTTCTGCTGAGAGGGTTGAGTGGACCCACAAGTCACTTGCCTCATCTCCTTACCAAACGCTCGGCCAGCCACACCTTTGGTGTTCTGTCCAGAGGACATGCTCTCATTTTTTGCAATACGATCAGGCTGAGAATTTTTCAGATCTTCACAGTCTGGTTCCTTCATGCTTAGTAGTTCCTTCCTCAATTTCTCTCATCTCGAATTTTATTATAAGCAGCAAGAAGAAACCAAGCCACACCCTCAATATTTTTTGCTTGGAAATCTCCTCAACTCAATATCTGAATTCAGCATTTATAAGTTCTCCTTTCCACAAAACACTAGACCACAAGTCAGCCAAGTTCTGTGTCACTTTATGACAAGGATTTCCTTTCCTCCAGTGTGCGATCACATATTCCTTAGTTCCCTCTGAGACCTCAGCAAAGGCACATTTAACACTGACATTTCCAGCAACAGGCTGTCTATGACGACGTGGGTCTCTAAGATAACAGAAGCTTTCCATTCTGCCCTCTCTTTCTCAGCCGGCACCAGAACTGCCTTTGATCTCCATATTTCTATCTACATGTTGTCTCTTAAAGGCAATCTAGGTCTTTTCTAGCATGCACCTCAGAGTCCTGTGCCCTCTACTCATTACCCACTTCCAAAGCCATTTCCACGTTTTTAGGTATTTGTTACATGAGCACCCCACTTTGTGGTACCAAAATCTGTATCAATTTCCTGGGGCTGTCGGAACAAAGTACCATAAACTAGGTGGCGTAAACAACAGAAATTAATTCTCTCATGGTTCCAGAGGCCACAGTTGGAAATCAAGGTGTCAGCAGGGCCCCCGCTCCCTCTGAAGGCTCTAGGGGAGGGTCCTTCCTTGTCTTCCAGCTTCCGGTGGCCCCAGGCACTCCCTGGCTTGTGGCTGCCTCACAGCAACCTCTGCCTCCGTCTTCACACGGCCTCCTCCCCTCTGTGTGTCTGTGTCTCTTCTTTTCTTATAAGGACACCAGTCATGTTGCATTAAGAGCCCAACCTACTCCAGTATGACCTCATCTTAACTGCAAAGGCCCTATTTCCAAACTAGGCACATTCTGAGGTACTGGGGGTTAGGACTTGAACGTATCTTTTGTGGGGACACAATTCCACCCATAACAGCAGCTGTCTTGTCCCCCCAACCCTGTGGAAATCGGGGGACTGGAGCAGCCCATGCTCTGCCCACCTGCTGGGCTTCCTGCCCGCCTTTGTCCACCCCGCTTTGTTCCTGGCTGCACAATGGCCTGGGCCAGCCCTCGATCTCCTTTCTCTTCTCCCACCAGTAGCAGGAAAGCCTTCTCCCTGGGGTCCTTGTCACCTCGCCAGTGGGAAACAGAGTTTCTGTGGAAGCGTCCCTGGCCTTGGCGTGAGCCACGTCCCCCTGCTGGTTCCCTGCTCTGTGGTCACTGACCCTGTGGGCCAGTCCTGACCACTGCCACTCAGATCTTGGGTGACCCTAGGGCCTGGCCCATGGATCACACCTGCTGTCCCTGCCTAGAGCCACGGGCCAGGAAATACAAGTGTGGCCTGCCCCAGCCATGTCCTGAGGAGCACCTGGCCTTCCGCATGGTCAGCGGGGCTGCCAACGTCATCGGGCCCAAGATCTGCCTCGAGGACAAGATGTTAGTTCCTTGGGGTGAATGAGGCTGGGTCAGGGAGAGAGAGGGGGGATTTGAGGCTGAGTCTGCAACGGCCCTGGCTGTGCGAGGGAGAGCAGAGCAGATGTGCCCACACGAGATCTGTCCCCTGCTAGGCTCATGAGCAGCATCAAGGACAACGTGGGCCGTGGGCTGAACATCGCCCTGGTGAATGGTGAGTCCCCCGTACTGCAGGGTCACACTTTGAACCAGAGAAGAGGGAGCTGTGCTGTGACCTGCCACCCTCCTTCCCCACCCCTCTCCAGGAGGCTTCTGGGTGTTTGCCCTCCCCTCCCCTCCTGTCCCCGTCTTCTCCCGTCTCCTCCCTTTCCTCCAGGAACTCCCAGGGAGGCCTGGGAAGGGGTCAGTGCAAGCTGAAGACTCCACAGAGGAAGCAACCCAGTGAACAAAAGCATGATAGCAGTAAAGATCTAGAAGTTTCCAGGAGGTTGGAGGGTGGTTCATGGGGAGACCCTGGAGAGCCTCAAATACCGGACAGAGACTCTGTGGCTCTGGGTGGGCTGCAGCTGTCTGAACAAGAGGACGACTATAGGGGGACATTGGAAAAGCTTCTAGAAGGGCTGCACCCTGTGGCTACCCGCCCACTGTGCCCAGAGCCTAATCTGGGGGGCCAAGGTGGCAGGGTGGAGTTGCCTTGGCGGCTTACCCAGCAGGGCCACTCCCTCCCTCCCTCTTGATGCAGGGGTCAGCGGTGAGCTCATCGAGGCCCGGGCCTTTGACATGTGGGCGGGAGGTGAGTGGCATCTGTCCCTGAAGTGCTGCTCTCTGTGTCCCCATGCTCAGGGCTTCTCAAGCACTTCCTTGGGTTCGAAAAAGGCAGGGGGAGGGGCAAGATCGCCAACTTTGTCTAGAGGCAGGGATGGCCCTGGCTTCTTTCTTATACCAGTTCGTCCCCGCACTTACTGGTGATCCCTCGTGGGGCACATCCCTGGCCCAATCCCTAGTTTAGTTTCCTTGTTTGGAGAATAGGGGTTGGTGGGGGAGGGGTGTGCGGTGGTGCCTGATGCTCCATGTTCAATGAGACTTGCCCCCGCAGATGTCAACGATCTGTTGAAGTTTATTCGGCCACTGCACGAAGGCACCCTGGTGTTTGTGGCATCCTATGACGACCCAGCCACCAAGTAAGTGCTCGCCGAGGGCAGGCTCAGCCTTGCCCTGTTACGGCAACAGCTCACGTTTCTTCCGTGTGGCAGGATGAATGAAGAGACCAGGAAGCTCTTCAGTGAGCTGGGCAGCAGGAATGTCAAGGAGCTGGCCTTCCGGGACAGCTGGGTGTTCGTGGGGGCCAAGGGCGTGGAGAACAAGAGCCCTTTTGAGCAGGTATGATGGAGAGCCTGGCCGTCCCTGGCCTTCTGCACAGGGAGTGGCAAGAGCTCCGACCTTCCCTGTCCTGTGCGTATTTCACCCTCAAGGGACTCTAAGTGGCAAAGGGTTCACATTGGCAAGACTCACAACTACGAAACCTTCCCCCCAAAACCCAGTGTCCCTGAGTCACACTGCGCGTCCTTCTCCGCTAGCCCTGGCCACATGTGCCAGGCCCTGTGCTAAGGCCTGGGTGAGAGAAGAGAGGCCCAGGCACTGCCTCACCTTTGGGAGGCTCCAGCCCGGCAAAAGCCACGACACCCCAAGCCCTGCTCTGCATGACATGCAAACAGGCTGCTCCAGTGGTTTCTAGAAGGCTCCAGCTGCTGAAAGAGCAGCTCACCACCCCCCAACCCCCCCCCCCCTCTCAATTTTTTAATCATCACCCCAGACCTATCCCCTGGACTCCAGACCCATAAAACTAATTGCTGACTTGACATCCCTACTTCAGTGTCTAATAGGCATTTTAACTCAACCTATTCAAAACTGAGCTCCTGCTGTCTGCCCCCCCCCCCCCCCCCCCCCCAGGCCTTGATCTTGCTGTAGTTTCCAGCAGCTCCCCATGGGCCGGGTGAATGCGGGGGACACACCGCCTACCTTCTCCACGTGTGCCAGGCGCACATAAGTGTACGAAAGTCGACCTCACCCATCTTCGAGGGGACAGGCCAGTGCAGCTGTTGCCACTTTTCCCTGGGACAGGCAGAGGGGCAAGTGCCCTGAGAGTGCACTGTCGGCTGCCTGCTTCTGTCCCCTGGCCCTGAGGGCCGGGCTGTGACCGCCTGCTCCTCTGCCCAGCACGTGAAGAACAGCAAGCACACCAACAAGTACGAAGGCTGGCCCGCCGCGCTGGAGATGGAGGGCTGCATCCCGCGGCGCAGCGCGGCCCGCTAGCGGCCCCGGAGGGCAGCGCCTGGGCAGCAGCACTCTCTTGCTCCAACACATCGGGGCTCCGAGGCAGTGACCAGAGTGTGGCCTCAAGGTGGCAGGGGCGGCAGGGGCCGGCCCCGTCCCGCTTCGTCACGGGAGCCCAGGTAGCCAGGTGTTTTCGGAATGCTTCGCAGGTCAGCCCCAGCCAGCCCTTTCCTCCTCCAGCCCTCTGCCTTCTTCCCCACTCCCAAGTGCCCCTGGATGGAACGCCCTGGGTGCTCTCCCTGGCACCCTTCAAGCTGACAGCAGCCACCCAGCAGGTGGGGCATCTTCCAGAGCCTGTCACTGCCCTGCGGCTAAGCCCGTTTCCAACACAACTCCTTCTGGGGAGGCAGACCTGGCAGCCACGTCCATGAGCCTGACTTCCCGCTCTCAGCAGGAAGGGCCCCTTGGAGCAGGCTGGCCTGGGGTGGCGAGGTAGCCGGGGTCTGATCACAGTCCCTAACACAGTGTGTGGCGACTTCTGAGGTTTGTCAAGAGGGCCGCCTTCTAGAAGAGCTTTGAATAAATCGATGGTCCCCAATGGAATACAGTGCATTCAGATGTTGTCATCAGTGGAGAGGCAGGGGTGGCATCCTGGGGTGTTTTAGTCCGTTTTGTGTTGCTATAACAGAAATACCTGAGACTGGGTGATTGATAAAGAAGAGAGGCTTATTTGGCTTATGATTCTGGGACAGCTGCATCTGGCATGGGCCTCAGGCTACTTCTACTCATGGCGGAAAGTGGCAGGCAGCCGGCAGGTACTAGCAGATCACATGGCGAGAGGAAGCAAGAGAGAGAGAGAAGGTGACAGGGTCTTTTTACTCCCCCCTCCCCCAGGGAGAGCATTAATCCATTCATGAGGGATCCGCCCCCATGACTCAATCAGTTTCCAACACTGCCACATTGGGGATCAAATTCCCACGAGTTTTGGGGGGACAACACATCCAAACTCCGTCATGGGGGAAGCACAAGTCACAGAGGCTCAGCCAACCTGCCACCAACAGGCCCCGCTGTGGCTGAGATGTGACAGGCGTCACCATAGCCTTACTTGAGAGAGATGGTTCTGCGCTCTGAGGCTGCAGGAACTCCCTGACTTCCTCCGACCCAGCGTGGTCCGGAGACAGAGGTTGAAACCAGCCCGGGTACCTGCCCTCACCCCCTGCCTCCTTCAGGAGCTGTGTCTCCCACAGACCTTGACTCCCTTTGAAATCAGGGCTGTGAGGGCCGAGTCCTGTGCGCTACTTGGCGTCTCTCGCAGGTTAGTTATATCCCTTCATTGACAGAACTAGCAAGAAACTAGGAGTTTTGCTGGAATACCAAATCCTGGGATGCAGAAGCTTTCTGGGTTTGAAAAATGGAGAAAAGGCAGTTTGGGCTTCCTAGATGGGAGGCATTGGGGCGTCATGGTAATTTGAGGTGCCAGTCCCACCTTGAGGTGGCCGTGTCAGGGGGCTTATGAGTCCTGCTGTGGCAATGGGCTTACCTGAGCCTTAGACTCCCAGAAATTAAATGCTGCCTGTCCCAGGGAGAGCACAGAGTGCAAATGAGACCTCGAGAAACAAAAGTATATTTAAGGAGCAGGCAGATGTCGAGTTAGAGGTGCGGGGGTGCCCAGGAGGAGAGGCTCACTGGGGAGGAAGTGGTCCTGATGCCAGGACTGCAGAGGTGAGCAGAAGGAGGACCCAGCTGACTTGTCCCGGAGGTGGTGGGCACGGCAACCAACACCCAGCCCTGACTCTGCCAAGCACTTATACGTGTGTTCCTTTTTTTAGTAGACTTTCTTTTTTTTTTTTTTTTAAAAGATTACCGGTAAGGGGATCTCAACCGTTGGCTTGGTGTTGTCAGCACCACGCTCAGCCAGTGAGCTAAACAGCCATCCCTATATAGGATCCAAACCCATGGCCTTGGTGTTATCAGCACCGCACCCTACCGAGTGAGCCACGGGCCGGCCTAGTAGACTTTCTTTTTTGTCTTTTTTTTTTTTTTTTTTTG
>NW_007731219.1:69133-73789 GCF_000696425.1 Galeopterus variegatus
CTCGGTGTTGCCCCCGCTCCTCACTCAGCCAGTGAGCGGCCGGTCTGTATGTGGGATCCGAACCCTCGGCAGGAGCGCCACCGCACTTACCAAGCGGCGCACTGTAGCAGTGCGCCACCGGGCCGGCCCCAGTAGACTTTCTTTTTTAGAGTTATTTTATTTTATTTATTTGGTGGCTGGCCAGTACAGGGACCTTGATATTATCAGCACCACTCGAGCCATTTTAGGTTCACAGCAAAATTGAGTGAAAAGCACACAGTTCTATATATGAGGGTGCTTCAAAAAGTTCATGGGAAAATAGAATTAAAAGATAAGATGGGGCTGGCCTGTTAGCTCAGTTGTTAGAGTGCAGTGTTATAACACCAAGGTCAGGGGTTCGGATCCCCACACTGGCCAGCCACCAAAAAAAAAATACAGATCTTACCATGAGCTTTCTGAAGACCCCTCATGTACCCCTGTCCCCTCCCAAGCCTCCCATTTGTTACAATTGATGAACCTACATTGTGCTTCATTATCAACCAAAGCCCATAGTTGACATGAGGGTTCACTCTGGGTGTTGTACATTCTATGGGTTTTGACAAAAATGTGTAATGACATGTATCCACCATTATAGTATCATGTGTATTCATTTTTTCAACCTTTTATTTTGTAAAATTTCAAATATCTCCAAAAGTAGACAAAATAGTATAATCAACTCCAATGTGCCCGTCATATGGCTTCTACAGTGACCAGCACGTGGACAAAGATGTTGAAGCAAATCTCAATTTAGTCCTTCCATCAGTCCTTCAGTTATACACGAGTTATTGACACAGTCCTCACAACAACCCCAGCAAGTAAGTACTGCCACCGTCCCCCTTGTACAGAAAAGGTAAAGGTCCCTGGTGAGCTTAGAGTTTCGATGGAGCAGGGAGGTTAGAAGCCAGATAAGTCCAATTCCACAAGGTTACTAGCTTGCCCCCAAATGAAACCACCTCAATGAATGTCCGTACTGCAGGGCTGGGAGGAGCATACACCCCACTGTGCCTCTCAAACAACTGCCATGATATCCGACCTTCCCCCTTTGTTCATTTAATTCCTTTGTTCACCATACACTCACTGTGCTACGCACTGGGAACACGGGAGTGAACCACAATGACAGCCCCTACCTCTTCAGGGGGCTGCGGCCTTGCTAGGGGTCGCCAGCATCACAGAGATGGAAACAGCAGGCCAGCTTTATCCCCTACTCAGCCCAACACAGGCTAGGAAGCTGATGGTGTGGAGCACCGCCTGCCTGACTTTCCAAAGTGGAAGCAACGCTTTATACATATGGTGTAGTCCTTTGCCAGGGTGTTGCCCCCCACGCCTATCCTTTTAGGAGTTGGGACATCCTCAGTTGTAAGTGCCAGAATCTGAACTCAAACTGGCATAAGCAAAAAAGGGGGCATGGGGTGGAATTTATTATTCCTACAATGGACCCCAAAGCCCAAGTGATTCTAGCTCCAATAATGTCATCGGGACATGGCTCTCTCCATCTCTTAGCACTGCTTTTCTCTGTATTTGCTTCATTTTCCAACAAGCTGTCTTCTTCGGGGGGGGGGGGGAGACAATAATAGAGCTCCCAGTTTAGCAACCCTAGCAGAAAAGAGCTCCCACCTTCCCAGTCGTTCTCTTACCGGACTCAGGTCCGGCTGCCAACCCCCTTGAGAAGGAAAGAAAAAACTCAGAAGTCAAAAGGTTGGTGTTAGTGGGCCAGCCCGTGGCTCACTCGGGAGAGTGCGGTGCTGATAACACCAAGGCCACGGGTTCGGATCCCATATAGGGATGGCCGGTTTGCTCACTGGCTGAGCGTGGTGCTGACAACACCAAGCCAAGGGTTAAGATCCCCTTACCGGTCATCTTTAGAAAAAAAAAAGGTTGGTGTTAGAAAAGCAGACGTGTTCAGCTGAAGGGATGGCAGGCTGTCCCATCGCAAAGACTTACATTTGCTGAGGGGTTTTTAAAGGAAGGCTCGAGGGAATGGAATGTGGGAGGTGAAAAGCAGGAGAGCAGGAGATGTGAGTTACGAGGGGTCCGTGTCTATGGGTCTGGTACAAGGTCTTGCCAAGGCCTCATCTGGTTTCTGTTCTCATCTTCGCTGTTATCTCAGGACCCTGCAAGATTCGGATTTGCACCGGCGTACTTGGCTAGTGCCCAAGGTCAGCTTCAGTCATTTGGCCTTGATCAATTCTCAAAACTCTACAAGTCTCAAAGAACTATTAGCTTTGCACAGTACTAATTAGCTTCTCAGCCTTGTTTTCCTACTTAGCGAGCAAGATAAGAAAGTCAGGGATGGGAAGCAAGAGTGGAGAGAAAAAACTGTCCTTTTAAAAATCCTCCCCCCCGTATGCAGCCCAGGCAGCTTTAGGTCCCAACATGGCTTCGGTCCTGCTCACTCCAACAGTTCCAGTACAAGCCCCTGGGGTCTGTCATTGGTCCAGATTGGATTATGGGCTTATCCTCGCACCAATCTGAGTGGCTCTAACTGGCTACACCTGGGCATGTCCCCATGCCAGGGGTCAGCATTGGGGTCATCCACATGCAAACCATGTGTACCAAGAGTGGAGAAGGGACGGTTCCCCCAGAGAAAATTGAGGTGCCGTGACTTCATGCCGGGCAGGAAAAATTGTCACTAAACTTCCTTGAACTCATACTTGTACGTATACTTGCATATGGCTTCCATGCCTGCTTGTTCATCACATAGAACTCTTAGAGGCCCCTGCCTGGACAGCAGGAGGCAGGCATGCCTTGGGTCGGCACCGTGACCTTGTTACATAATGCAGTGGCAGGTCTCCCATGTGAAGCGCAGCATGTTGTTTCAGCTGTCAGCCCACGCAATTTCTCTTTCGGAACTACATATCCTTGCCTCACCTGTAGAGCCCTTTGTCGTTCTTTTCTGGGGTAAACTATTAATACCCTAAACCAATTATGAACATTGTCTTACCTTTAATTTAGCTGTCCCCTTTTCCTGCAGACAAGGCCACCAAATTGTTCATCTCAGACATCCCAGCAGCCCTCTTTAGCTTTGCAGGGAAGGCTGAAGTGATTGGCAATCATGGAGAGCAGTCTTCTGATTGCATGTGCTCTCCTTGGCCCCCAGCACACAAGAGGAATTGATGGCTGCCAAATGGCCAGGACCAGGTGAGTTTCACTGACAGCATCAGGCAGGATCAAGAGCATAGGCAGTTGGAATATGAAAATTCAGGTTTCCTGCAAGGACACATCTTATAGGTTTTCTTTCCTCAGCTCTTCCAGGGGACCCACCTCCCTCGTCCCTCTGGCCAATTTACCCTATCATGACAGCCCTACCATCGATGCCCTCCTCCAAACTGTGGTCTTCAGCCCCAGCATGTGCCACGCCCAGCCTGCTCACCTTTCCCAGCTCTAAGTACCACCGCCGACTTCCATCAGGACCCCTCAATCCCATTTGAGAGGGACAGTACAAACATTCTAGGACACCAAGTACCCACATACAAATGGCTTATGTCTTACTGGTCCTCTGAGGCTAATGAACAACCTAGAGCTATGGCTGTGAACATTTTTGATCATCCACATATCAAACCTTTCTGAGCATGCACCCCCAACCTGTGTATATTTGCTTGTATGTCATATGCACGTACTAACTTCAACTCTTTTTTATTCTTGTTTTGCAGCTGGCCGGTATGGGGATCTGAACCCTTGACCTTGGTCTAACACTGCGCTGTAACCAACTTAGCTAACCGGCCAGCCGAAATTTGAACTTTATAAAACACACACAAGGATAAATTTTTTTAAGTTTTAAAATACATTTAAACGTAAATATATTTAAGTTATTACAATTATTTTTCTGAAAAATTAAATGAGATGCTATGGGTTGTTGTTTTGTTTTGTTTTTTACATCCCCAGCGATGTGTCTGTGCACCTCCCTGGGGCAAGTACCTCCGACTTTGGGGATCACCGACGTCCATCACAGCCGTGACAGGAGGGTCTTTAGAGCAGTGCAGACTGCAAGCTTTGGGAACACACAAATGCCCTTTAACTCGGCACTTGTTCACCGCCTTCCGACGTCCTTTCTACAGCCTCCCACCACCTCTTTTCCCGTCTTTCTGCCATCTGTTTCCATTCCTTTTCCGTGGAGCCTCCGGGCCTTGCTGGTGGCGCCAAATAGTTTTGAAAGGTGGACAAGTCCACTTAATGCTCCACAGTATAGAACCAGGCGTTCGCTCAATGCCTCGACGAAAGATGGGGAAACGGCACAGAGCCTGTGGGCCCGGTCGGTCGGACTCGGCCCTCGGGCCCCAGGGCCGAGCGCCCTCGGCGGCGACGTGGCCAAGACCCTCGCCCCGGGATCCCGCCCCTAGCAGCAGCCGACGGGAGTCCCAGGCCTGCTAATGGCCGACCCTGTGTCCCCCCTCCCCCCAGAGGTGTCAACCTATTTGGGAACGCCTGGGGCCCCTTCCCTTAGCGGGTCGCCACAGCGGCGACCACGGAAGGTTCAAGCCCGCCGCTAGGGGATGAAGGAGGCCGGGGCCAGATCGGTACCGACCCCTCGCGCCGCGTCGGCTCGTCGCCCCCAGAGATGTCACATCCGGTTGGAACCCGACACGGCCGCCGGAGGTCCGCGGGCAGCCGCGGTGGGGCGGGGCCTTGAGGCGCGGGGCG
>NW_007731219.1:74099-78264 GCF_000696425.1 Galeopterus variegatus
GTCGCCGGCCTGCCAGCGGCGGCGTGCCCTTCTCTCCCTCTCCTCACCCTGCCCCATCCGACAACTCCCGGCCTCCCCTAACCCCGAACACTCGGCCGCTGTGGAAAAAAGCATCCGGGCCGCGGTTGCCTCCCCTGCCTTGGGGAGCATCTGCTCAAACTCTTCTGGCCCCTCAAGCAGAAACGGTGGCGGATCTGGCCAAAGCCCTCCAGCAGCGACTTAAAGCCGCCAGCAGCTACTGGAAGGTTGGGGTATGGGGTGGATGGCCCTTAGCCTCTCCGTTCTGAACTGGTTCATGCCACCCTGGTGGCTTCAGTCCTGGTGCCTTCATCTTTTCCCCTCCACTTTGCTTCTCCCACCCCACTCTGGGTTCCCCGCCTCCCTCCTCAGCGGTGAGACACAAGGCTGGACCAAGGCCTCCAGGGTAAGTGACCCAAACTCCAAGCCATCAGAGGCCATGCCAGCCCGGGGAGGGGGCGGGGGAGACTCCCAAGGGTGGGCTCAGCTTTTTGTTTATGCTGCCTGCCATCCCCCACTTCCCCCTCTTTCCAGTCTCAGATGAAGGGAGGCCAGGGCCAAAGACTGATAGGATCTAGAGAGGCAGGAGCCTCTTCCAGGACTGTGACACTACAGGGCATGAGGCAACTGAAGGTAGTGATGTAAAACCGCTGTGTCCCCATCCTGGTTGCCCCAGTTCTAGCAGGTGAGATGATAGTAGGGTGGTGGCTGCTCAAGTTGAGAAGTGGTGGAAGATGGACCTCATCCTTTTACCCAGAGGCACCTCACCCCTGGAAACACTCATAGTGCCACTGGCAGTTTGAGGCTCTGACAGGGGGACATGTAGGCAGGAGGAGGAGCCCCTGGACACTGAGCAAAGCTTCTCAGATATAATGCAGTGGTTCTAGGAGCTCAGAATCTGGGACTGCCAAGAGAAGTGGGAGCTCTGACAGAAGGAGAAGCCCGCAGTGGACATGCGGCTCTATCGGACCCACTCTTGTTGCCCCTTCTGGCAACTTCCCGGTGAAGAGGGACCTTCTTCCCACCAGGACCCCCATCTCGTCACTGTAGGGCAGGTAGGGCAGGCCAGGTAGCCACAGCAGCACTGTTCCCAACTGTGTATTGGTGGCAAATATCAGCCCCTGGGGCCTTTGGCTCAATTGTCACCCACTGCCCACGCCTCTTTGCCAGCCACTTTGTGCCTGGCAAATGACACTCAAACCCCGTAGGCCACTCTCTGAAGGCCTCCCGGTTCTGGCCCGAGCCAGTGCTCCCCATCAGCACCCTTTGCTCTCATCTGGCTGGTCTCCTTGTCATTCTCTCGGAAGCCTTTTGAAGATTTCAACCTTGCTTGGTACTGCTGCAGCCCCGCTGTAGCTGCATCGCAAAGCCAGCAGGCAATGGGCTGTGGTGACAGGACTGGAGGTGGCTCTCCTGAATCCCTTGGTATCAGAACATCTTCACGAGAGGCCACCACGGTGGGCAAGCCCAGGGAAGTCAGCAGGTATTGGCAGGCTGAATAGGAACTCCTGTCTGTAGGTTGCCCCTCTGGACATGGCTTGAGGCAGTTGTGCTGGGGGAGGGGATAGCCAAGTGGCACTCAAGGGCCAGCACTAGTCACTGCTCTTCTGTCCCCAAACCTGGGGCAAGGGGCCCTGCTTAGTCTCCCGGCAGTGGGCTTCCAGATCCCTATGCTCCTGGACTTGCAACTACTCACCCTTACCAGCTGCCTCTATGTATCCCTTCTCTCCTCAGGGAGACTTGTGCCATCAAGAAAGGCTGCACAGGACCCACCCATGGACCCTTCTCAGGATGACCCAACAGCACCAGCAGGGATACTTTCCTAAGCCAAAGAGGGCCTGGGCACACCATCTTTCAGGAGGAGCCATGGTGTTAAGGAGGGGCGGGGGCAGCTCCTGGCGGTGGCTTGGCCTGGGAGGGGAGAGTGCTTGCACAGGCCCCATAGGCATGCTCAGAGCTGCCCTGCTGCTCATCAGCCTGCCATGGGGGGCCCAAGGGACAGCCAGTGCCAACCTCAGCACAGCTCTGGGCCACACCATGCCACTGACAGGGGGCCGCTACTTGAGCATTGGGGATGGCTCTGTGATGGAGTTTGAGTTCCCCGAGGAGAGCGAGGGCATCATCGTAATCTCGAGCCAGTACCCGGGCCAGGCCAATGGGACGGGGCCTGGACCCACACTGAGGGTCACATCCCTGGACACAGATGTGCTGACCATCAAGAATGTGAGTGCCATAACCTGGGGTGGTGGGGGTGGCTTCGTGGTGAGCATCCACTCTGGCCTGGCTGGACTGGCCCCACTCCACATCCAGCTCGTGGACCCCCACGGGGCCCTGCCCGTGCTGATTGAGGAGCGGAGAGATTTCTGCATCAAGGTCTCACCTGCTGAAGACACCCCTGCCACCCTCGGCAATGACCTGGCCCACTTCTCAGAGAACCCACTACTCTACCTGCTCCTGCCTCTTATCTTTGTCAACAAGTGTTCTTTTGGGTGCAAAGTGGAACTCGAGGTTCTGAAGGGGCTCATGCAGAGCCCCCAGCCCATGCTGCTGGGCCTCCTGGGACAGTTTCTGGTCATGCCCCTCTATGCTTTCCTGATGGCCAAGGTCTTCAAGCTGCCCAAGGCCTTGGCTCTGGGCCTCATCATCACCTGCTCGTCACCAGGCGGCGGGGGTAGCTACCTCTTCAGCCTCCTTCTTGGAGGGGACGTCACCCTGGCCATCTCCATGACTTTCATCTCAACAGTGGCTGCCACTGGTTTCCTGCCACTGTCCTCAGCCATCTACAGCCGCCTTCTGAGTATCCATGAAACACTCCACGTGCCCCTCTCCAAGATCCTGGGGACCCTGCTGTTCATCGCCATCCCCATAGCAGCAGGTGTAGTGATCAAGTCCAAGCTCCCCAAGTTCTCCCAGCGGCTGCTGCTGGTCATCAAGCCCTTCAGCTTTGTGCTCCTCCTGGGCGGCCTCTTCCTGGCCTACCACATGGGGGTCTTCATCCTGGCAGGCGTGAGGCTGCCCATTGTACTGGTGGGCCTCACAGTGCCCCTGGTTGGCCTCTTGGTGGGCTACTGCCTGGCCACATTCCTGAAGCTGCCGGTGGCCCAGCGGCGGACAGTCAGCATTGAGGTCGGGGTGCAGAACAGCCTGCTGGCCCTGGCCATGCTGCAGTTGTCATTCCGCCGCCTTCAAGCCGACTATGCCTCACAGGCCCCCTTCATTGTGGCGCTGAGCAGCACCTCCGAGATGCTGGCCTTGGTCATTGGGCACTTCATCTATAGCAGTCTCTTCCCAGTTCCCTGAGGCCCCTGGGCCAAGCTTTCATCACCTCCAGCCCCCACACTCCGCCCACTGTCCCCACAGTTCTTGTGTACCAAAGGCCTTTAGTTCTCATGCACTATGCACTCAGAAAAATCCAGGCTTATTTTTTTTACTGATTTTTTATTCTCCAGCTTTCAGTGCCAAAGAGGCCATGCTGAGTTAGGTAGGTGGGCACTGCCCAGAAAATATATTTCAATAAAAGAGAGAAGCAAGCTTGGGTCCCTTCCAATCTTTGCCCTTTGGGGCCTAGGGGGAAGGGGGCAGGGTAGGAAGACTGTGCCTGGGTAGGTGTGGGCCAGGGTGTAGGACCAGCTTGGGTGACACGGCGACCCCTGCACAGGTTTTCTCTATCAGCACCCCGTGAGAGGTGGGCCTCTGTTCTAGAATGAGAGATGGGAGGATGAGGGCGGAGGCCTGGCTCCCCTGCCTACTCCCAAGTTCAGTTGATTTTTGGCAGCCAGACTAGAAAGGAGGAGGTAGAAAAGCATCAGGCGATAGGGCAAGCTTGGCAGGGTTGGGCCATTTGTGGACAGAATCGGGGTTTGCATTGACCTGCTCCACCCACCAACAGGCTGGGAACTTGGGGCGCACCAGGCTGATGGCGGAGGCGAGCGTACTTCCTAGCTCTTCCTTTTCCCAAGCCCAAGCTCCCAGATGAAGCAAACCTGGCCCAACTCGTCCCCCCTCAAGCCCGGCTGGCTGGACAAGCTGCTTCCCTGCACTGTCGCTATGGGTGGGAGGGATCTGTCAGCCTGGGCGGTACCCGCGCGTTTGTGAGGCGGACCCCAAGGGGACTCCTCTTGGGACGTGGGTCGGAGGCGGGCCGGGG
>NW_007731219.1:79023-83151 GCF_000696425.1 Galeopterus variegatus
CCACTGTACCCGGCTGGCACACTTACCCCTTCTGGCCCTGGGAGGGGCAGGGGCCGAGGGCGGGGACGGGGCGGACGGGGCGGACGGGGCGGACGGGCCAGCCGGACCGGGGAGACCGGGAGAGCTGCCCTCAAGAGGGGACGTGAGGGCTTCGCCGCCCGGGGACCGCGGGCTCAACCCCTGCCTCCCACCCTCGGCCGGGTCAGGTGCCAGAGGACGAGCTGGTGTCCACACTGAAGCAGCTGGTCTCGGAGAAGCTGAACGTCCCCGTGCGCCAGCAGCGGCTGCTGTTCAAGGGCAAGGCCCTGGCAGGTAACCAGGAAGAGGAGACGCTCAGGGAGCCCCGCAGGAAGTCGGGGGACGGGGTGTGCAGGCCAAACCCGGGCAGCAGTGTGATGAATCGGGGCGCTGGCTCCCGGCGCCAAATGCCATTTGACACTCGGGGAGGTGGCTGAATCCACCACAGCCAGATGCCACAGCCCTCCGCTCTGGCATCGCTTCCTGGGGCCACCCCCACAGCTGTGGGTAGGGAACCCCACCGATCTCTCTTTGGCAGATGGGAAACGACTATCGGATTACAGCATTGGGCCCAATTCCAAGCTCAACCTAGTGGTCAAACCTTTGGAGAAGGTGTTACTTGAAGAAGGCACTGCCCGGAAACTTGCCAACTCCCCACCCCCACCTGTCTGGCAGCTGATCTCTAAAGTCTTGGCTCGCCACTTCAGTGCGGCAGATGCCAGTAGGGTCCTGGAACAACTGCAGAGGGTGAGAAGGGTAACCCTGGACATCCACTCCAGTCCCAGCTGCTCCCAGCCCCTACCTTTGTCACAGTGTACCCCCCCCGACTGGCTCGCCCTGAATCCTCCTGGCCTTCTCTCCCCAGGATTACGAGAGGTCTCTGAGCCGCCTGACGCTGGACGACATCGAACGCTTGGCCAGCCGCTTCCTGCACCCTGAAGTGACTGAGGCTGTGGAGAAAGGGTTCTCCAAATAGCATTCTCCTCCTCTGGAGGAGCCCAAGGCCAGGCCGCAGCTGCATGTTGCATTAAATGTGTTCTTGTGTTGCAGTTTGGCTCATACTACTAATAATAGCTGGGGTGTACCTGCCTCTTGCTAGGTGCCAAGCACCACTCAGCACTTAACCTGGGTTTGCTCCCACACCCTGCAGAAGAGGTGGGACAGCACAGCGAAGGCACCTAGCACTCAAGTGGGGGAACCAGAATCTGAGTCCAGCCAGCTTCTAGAAGTGCCTCAGTGTGAGAAGGAGAAAGGGGCTGTTTGGAGGGATGGGCTTTAGCATTTCATGTTTAGCCCACTGAGAATAAACTCTCAAGTGACTCCCTGCCAAGCTGAAAAGGGAAGCAACTGGCCCCTGCTGTCCAGTCCTGTCACCTGACCTCTGGCGGATCCGGCATAGCCTTCAGCTAACCTCCACATGAGGCCAAGTGACAGCCATCCCTATGTCTCCTCAGCTGCTGCAGCCAGTGTGCACTCAAGGAAGAAAAAGCAGGTTGGGGGCTGAGGAGTCAGAAAGTCACCCCAGCTCTGTGGTGTGACATTGGGCAAGTCCCTGTGCCACCTTGATCCCCCAACCATTGACTGTACAGTGAGAGCCACAACTCTGACCTGAGTCAATCTCCTTCACCCTTACCCCAGCTTAGGGTAGGGAAGCTCTGCAGGGATCCTCTCCCTTGTGTTCAGTAAACAAACTGAAGCCAGAAGTGAAGAGATGGCCAACCGTGGCCCACAGATGTGGTGTCCTGGCCCTTGGTGACACAGCTCTTCTCTGGAGCACCCTGTCTGCTTGTCTCCTCCTGGAAGCAGGTGGTTCTCACCATTAGGACTAACACGTGACTGAGCAAGGCAGTATCAGAGCTGGGACTTGGCTTAGGCCTCTGCACCTGGACGCTTCCCGGGCCGCCTGCGTACAGGGCATTTCACTTTGTCCACTTCTCGTTGCCTGAGAGGAAACTTCATGGTGCCAGGGAGGGGGCAGAGGTGTGAGCTGGGTGGCACTGGTTCCTCCAAAACCCTGCCTGTGCATGAACGCCAGAGGTCATCTATGCTCCTGCCCCTTGGAGGAGGGCCCAGCTCCATCCCTCTCAAGGGAGCCGTTCTTAGTGTGATCAGGGCTGCACCTGCTTTCCCCGCCCAAGGCCCTGCTGCCTGGGTCTTGTGGGGTGAACACTGGGTCCCCGGGCTGGAAAGATGGACAGAGGCCCGATGGGTGAAGGCTCTGAAGAGCAGACGACAGCTCCTGGCCCTCCCTGAAAGCTGGGGGTATCACACATCAGGGGCCCACTTAGTGGCATGTGTGGTCTGGCAGCTCAGATGACAAACTTACCAATGCTGTCGTTTGAGTCAGGAAATTTATTTTGAAAAATTGACACTAAAGGTGGATGTGAGACTTTTATCCAAAAGGAACTATATTAGCTGGGCTGTTTTTGGTTTCCAGTATTTGGTTTAACAATAAAAGGAATTGGTTGAATCAATAAAGGAAACTTCTTGGCTTATGAAACGGAAAAGTCCAGGGGTATTGGCAGCAGATAAATAATTTCACCAGATACCCAGTCTCTTCTTGCCCCCCTCTACATTCTCCAGTATCTGCTTCATCTCAGGCCACCACCTCCAAGGATCTGGCTGCCTGCAGCTTCTATGGAATCCCTCTTCACTGCCAGGGAGGAGCACCTTCTCTCTCTCTGTAATGTAGCTTTTGTCTCAGATGCCCCCAGCAAATAAATGCCGTTGTTTCCTTGATCAGAACTGTGTTGTGAGTCCAGTCATTTTGGCCCAGGGGTGTTAATTCCCCATGAGGCCTGGCCCCTGGAGCTAGGCGTGGGGGCTGCTTCCCTGGACACACGTGGGCTGCACGAGGGATGAGGAGGTCCTGGGGAAGGGCTGAATGGCGGCCACAAACAGCAGCTGTCCACTACAGGGGACATGCATGTGTTGGAAGGATCGGGATTACCTTGGAGGTAGTGAAGGGAGAAGGGCTAGCGGTGAGCCTTGTCACCTCTCACAGAGTGATGGAGATGCAAAAGATTACTCAGAGCCCACGTATTCAGAGCAGTGAGAAGGCTGAAGGGAAAACTTCAAGAGGAGAGCCCAGGCACAGCCCTGGCTCAGTTTTTGCTTCAGTTTTTATTGTAAAGACAAGAAAGTTAACAGAAGAAAAACAGGTGGTTAATCAATCAAAGTGAAAACATAAACTGGCCACATGACAATCTTCATTAAAGCAAGTGTAGTTTAAAATAGTTCAAGTAATTTACTATCAAAAGGAGTCATAAAACTAAGCTATGTTATATACAAAAAGAAACAATGAGATAATCAGCAAAGCGCCTAACACCCCAAGAAACTCAAAGAAACAGCTTAGGGTGAGATGTGGGACGTCCCCCAAGTGCTAACCAGCAGAATATACTTGCAGATTTGAGCTCACACACTTTCCCAGCATTTAGGTTTAGCTGCACCAAGGGCAACTGCCCCCAGAGCAATCGCTTTTCACTGTGCTTCAATTCTCTTATCTACATCAAAGGCTTTAGTCTTGTGAAAGTTTTCTGGTCTTTTTTAATCTTAGCATTTCTATGTGTTTTCCTAAAGGGTTGGGCTTTGGCCCCCTAAACTAGAGCCTTTGACCTAAACTAAGGACTTTGGTCCTCTAAACTACAGGCTTTAGCCTTCTAAGCTATAGGCTTTGGCCTAGACTAAGGCCTTTGGCCCTGTGGGATACATGTGTTTTATTTCTATCATCTCATTAACAACGTCTTAGTCAATATCCTCCACAGAGCCTGGAGCAGCGAGCTCAGGCAAAGAGAAGCATTTTCTGAGGCTTGCAACTTGCCGGGCCCTGTGCCGCACGTTTTCAAAGTCATAGGAACATCCAACAGGAGCTCGTTATCTCCATTTTACAGGCAAAGAAACAGACCCTAGAGATGGTTATTAAGTCCCTTGTACCAGTGCCTCCCAGCTCAGGGGTGACAGAGCCTGGAGGCCAGGTGGTTAGGAGACTGGCCTTGGTTGGAGATGAGAAGGCAGCTTTCCTGATGTATTCAGATGGTACAGTTGGCAGCTTTTGGAGAGAGGCTGCCTGTAGAATGAGGGGACTAAATGGGGGGGGGGGGGGGCCTTGGA
>NW_007731219.1:83161-86538 GCF_000696425.1 Galeopterus variegatus
TGACAGCGCCTGGAGGCCAGGGGGTTAGGAGACTTGCCTTGGATGTTTATGAAAAAACAACTATCCTGATGTATTCAGATGGTACAGTTGGCAGCTTTTGGAGAGAGGCTGCCTGTAGAATGAGGGGACTAAATGGGGGGGGGGGTTGCCTTGGAAGGCCAGAGAGGTGACCAGGAGAGCCATCTGCTGGGTAGTTGGACCCTGGGGTCAGGAAGTCAGAAGGAAGATGGGCTGGACATGGAGACAGAGGAGTGAAGAGTCTTCAGTGTGTGCTGGAAGGCTCGCTGAATGAAGGGCTGATCCAGAAAATTTAAGAGGAAATATGGTACTGTTTGGTGGACGATTACTAGATTGTTCAAAGCCCCTTGTTTGCAGAATTCGTATCTCATTACAACTTTGCCCATTGCTATTTGCTAGGAAATGGAGGAGTCAGGACTTGAACCCAGGCCTGGTCTGACTCCTGAGCCCTGGTAACCGTGCTGCTGTGCAGCCTTCAATGGTGTTTAGGAGTTATATGTGGACAGGAAGTCCTAGAAGGTGTGAGGACAGGTGAGGTGGCTTTCCAGAGAGTGTGGCATGAAAAGAAGGGAGAAGACTGAGCCTTGAGGAACTTCACCAACCAGAGATGAAGTGGGGGCAGAGGGGTACACAAGATCACAGGGAGAGCCAAGAGCAGGCTTCTAGAAAGTGGGGGTTGTCCAGTGTTGCCAAGAGACACAGCCAGGGCAGGATGGATCCCCCTCTGGAGCTAGTAGCGAGGAGGTGGTTGGTGATGAGGGAAGGAAGCCACTGTGTGGTGAGCTGGGGAGTAAGGGAAGATGAGGAAGTGGTGATCGTGACTGGGGACCCCTCATTGCAGAAGCTCGTCTGTGCAGGCATGTGAAGAGAGTGCTTATTGTTATTGGTGTCATCGGTGGTGTTAAGCCATGGAGAGCTGTGGCAGTGCAGGGATTGGCAGGTCTGGGAAGGGAAGACAGGAAAGGGAGGAAATGCTACAGGGATAAGAAATGGGAGGGGCAGTGTCATGAGAGGAGACTGAGACTCTGCGTGAAGATGGAATGGCCACAGGCTGCAGGCCCCAAATGCTAAGAACCTTCAGCGTGGGTTGGAACATTTGCTGCAGGCGCTGCGCCTCTCCGGGCCAAGTGTCCACCCTGAGAGGTGGCACCAATCTGCCCACTGCCCCTTGCCCTATGCAGAGGCCTGCGACCCACCACCTGTCCCTTGACGAGGGGGCCTCAGGATAGTCCCTGACCCCCAGGGACGTGGTGTGATCATGATGACACCAAGGACAGCAGCACGAATGAAAGGCACAGCTGAAATGGCCTCTCTGGGACAGAAGTGGTCTGGCAGCTTGGATGAGATGCTTGTAGTGCCATTTCCCAAGGGTCCACAGGAGGAAGGGCAGACTCAGAGAAGAGCAGCACTTGCTTTGGGGTGGGGCTCATTGAGTTGGAGGTGCCCCAGCAATAGATTAGCTGTGCCCACAACCTGCTGGTGTCTTGCAGGCGTCCCGTGCAGGCCTCGCCAGCTACAGTAGGTCTGCCCGGGCCGGGAGCTCCTGGGCATAGATATGCAGCAGCTGTGGCTGGCCTTGGCCTTCCAGCCCTGAGAAGCCTGGGGAATAGACAAAACACCCAACAAGCACCTCTGTCCTCCTCCAGGGTCCAGCCAGAACAGCCTCCCCGGGGCTCCTGGGGCCCCAGCGAACGGCTCTGGCAGTCCTCAGTCTTTGCCCTCCTCCGCTCCTCTGCTGCTGCTTCATGCGCATGCACACTCCCCACCTCTCAATGTTGAGGGCCCCCGGGCTCTGTCCTTGGACCCCTTCTCTTCTCTCTCTCTGTCACTTCCTGGGAGAGCTCATTCTCCTTCACTTCCACTTCTGTTCTTCATGCCCACGCCTGCATCTCATCCCAGCCCTCTCTCCGGAGCTCCAGCCCACATCTCTAGGGCCTGGTTCCTAGACAGCTCCTGGCTGTCCTGCAAACACCTTGTTCATTCACTGAGTGCCTGCCATGTCCCAAGTGCTGGCGACACTAACAGTGGAAGACACAGCTCCTTCTCTCTTGGCACTCACATCCAGCACATTTTCTCCATAGCCCACCTCAATGAATGGCAATACCACTCAGCCAAGCTTTTCATGATGGGAAGTGGGAGACTGTACTAGTCCATTACTGTTGTTTATAACAAAAGACCTCAAACTGAGTAATTTTTTTTTTTTTTTTAAAGATGACCAGTAAGGGGATGTTAACCCTTGACTTGGTGTTGTCAGCACCACGCTCTCCCAAGTGAGCGAACCGGCCATCCCTATATGGGATCCGAACCCGGGGCCTTGATGTTATCAGCACCGCACTCTCCCCAGTGAGCCACGGGCCAGCCCCAAAATGGTGATCTTCTGATGCTTTCTCTCTACACTTATTAGTTGCCATTTCTCTACAAAGACTCAACTTTTTTATAGAACAACTTAGAATCAAAGACCGTAATTTTGGGGGTAATTTTCCATTGGACTATAACGTGCATACAGCAATTTGCAGAAATCGTAAGTGTACAGCTCAATAGAGTTTCAAAGTGAATACACCCATGTACCTATCCCCACAGATCACAATACAGAATATTGCTAAGAACCTTCCCTCATGCCCCCTCCCCATAATTACTCGTCTCCAAAAGGTTTAACATATTTTTGGAGGCTCAAATTGTTCTAGCTTTTGTTCTTTCAGGCCGGCTCCAGTGTGGCTTTGACATCCCCCCATCCTTTGTCTTTCAAGCATGTCTTTATTTTCTGGCACTACAAGATGCTCCAGGCTCATCTTGTAGGTTTTTTTTTTGCCCCAGCCCAAGAATCAGCCATTTCTTCAAAAATCCCTGGTTCCTTTTCGTGGGGTATGGTATTTAGAAACTAAGATCTGGGTGCAGGACATGTTCATTACTACTGGGGTGCATTGCTTCTAGACTGTTTCAATGGACAGAGCTAGGAAATATATATACTTTTAAGAAATCATGAGTTCATACTGAAACCCGCAATTACAATCCAGCATCACAGTTCTTTCTCACCTTCTCTCATTCCACAGTGAGAATTCTGGTTTCCAACAACATTGACATACTCATTCACTTGCTCTACCAGAAAGAGCCTATCTTAAAGTACACCCAAAATAACTTCACACTCACCACATCACTACCATCTCCCGAGTGCGCCACGGGCTCGGCCCAAGGGAGCTGAATTTTTTTTTTTTTTTTTGTCTTTTGTCTTTTTCCGTGTCCGGCAACGGATCGCAACCCCCGGCAATGGATCGCAACCCCCGTACCAGACTGTGGACCGGCAACGGAATTGCAACCCTCGGCGTTGCTCCCGCGCCTCGCTCAGCCAGTGAGCGGGAACC
>NW_007731219.1:86771-92645 GCF_000696425.1 Galeopterus variegatus
CCCAAGCGGCGCACTATCCAGTGCGCCACCGGGCCGGCCCCCAAGGGAGCTGAATTTAAAAGGCACTAAATAATTTTCTCCATGTGGTTTTGTTACAAACTGTATACGTAGTTAGGCTCATTTAGTTTTGTTTTTATTCAGTTATAGCATTTGATTTTTTCACTATTTCAAATTTATATTTTGAACATGTAAAATATCTATGTGGTCCAAAAGTCAAAACTACTTAAAAACTACTAAATATTCCAAGAAATCCTATACTCCCCATAGGTGATTTTTTTTTTTTTTTTTCCTTTTTGAGACCGGCCGCACTGCGCTCAGCTAGTGAGCGCTGTGAGCGCACCAGTCATCCCTATATAGGATCCGAACCCGCGGCGCAAGCGCTGCTGCGCTCCCAGCGCTGCACTCTCCCGAGTGCGCCACGGGCTCGGCCCCATAGGTGATCATTTTAATTAGTTTCAGGTTTATCCTTCCTGTCTTTCTTTTTCAATAAGCATGTGTGTCTGTGAGTGTGTGTGTGTGTGTGTGTGTGTGTGTGTGTGTGTCCTTTGCACTGTTTTTTTTACATAACAGTATATCCTGGAAATAATTTCATTTTTCATTAGAGAGTTTTATTCTTTTTTTTATTGCCGCATAGGACTTCTGTGTGAATATACCATAGTTTATTTTTCCAGTCTCCTGCTGATGGACATAAACTTTGGGTCCAATAGTTTTCTATCACCAGTTCTGTTACAATAAGTAACTTTGTGTATATATTGTTTCATATTTGTGGAGTAATTTTTTTGGCAGCTGCCTGGTACAGGGATCCAAACCCGAGAACTCGGTGTTATAGGGCTGCGCTCTAACCGAATGTGGAGTCACTCTTTTACGCAGGATTGCTGGGTCTGAGATAGTCATCAAGTTTCGCACTTCCTTAGTACTGTTTCATTCAACAAGCAACCACCTGCTGCATACACTCCACTCTCCTAAGTGCTGGGGATACAGGACTGAAAAGAAAAGGTACCAGAGGCCATATTAACAATAAAGAAGTGAACAGTACAATAATATAATTTCACGCTGTTAGAAATACTAGGCAGCAAATTGAAATGGGCAAATTTGATGAAGTGTGCCTCAGGGCACTAAGTTACACTGGTGACTCTCAAGTCCTCTCGGAGGTGACATTGGAGCTGAGATCCTAATGACAAGAAGGAGCTACCCATGGGAAGGTTTGCGGACACAGTCTTACAAATAGGAGAGTAAGTGCAAAGTGCTGGGGCAGGCCGCCCTTGCTCGGGTGCAGAGAGAGGGCTGCAGAGGCTGCAAAGAACGAGGGAGCAGGCAGGTGGGGTAAGAAGGTGGAGAAGGAGCGGGGAGCCAGGTCACATTGGGCTTTTTTCAGCTACAGCAAGGAGTTTGGATTTGATTCCAATGCGATGGGAAATTGTTTAGGGTTTTAAGCAGGAGAGTGACCTGATGTGATTTATATTAGAAATTTAAAGCTCATTATGCTCTGTGGAGAATAGGCTGTAGATGGGCAAGTATAGAAGAAAATCAGTCAGGAAGCTGTTGAAGGAGTTCAGGGAGAAACACTGGCTCCCACTGGGGATTAGCAGTGGAGAGGGAGAGAAATGGGCTGATTTCAGACCTTTTTAGCAGGGAAACCCAACAGGATTTGTTGATATACTTCAGTGTTTAATCCTTCCTTAGGACTACAAAGGAGGAAGATAGAAAACCAACATGACAATCACCCCTGGAAATGTCATGTCACTTTAAAAACTTCTTTTTGATATAGAAAACAGTATGGAGGTTTCTCAAACAACTACAGATAGAACTACCATAAGATCCAGCAATCCCACTTCTGGGTGTATAACCAAAGGAATGGACACCATCATGTCGAAGGGACACCTGCACTCCCATGTTCATCGCAGCTCTGTTTACAATAGCCAAGACATGGAACCAACCTAAATGTCCATCGATGGATGACTGGATAAGGAAAATATGGTATATATACGTAATGGAAAACTAGTCAGCCATAAAGAAGAATGAAATTCTGCCATTTGCAGCAACATGGATGAGCCTGGAGAAAGTTATATTAAGTGAAATAAGCCAGGCACAGAAAGAGAAATACCACATGTCCTCACTCATAAGTAGGAGCTAAGAAAGACTAACCACGATAAAACGTTGAACTTTCGGGGCGGAGCCCGTGGCACACTCGGGAGAGTGCGGCGCTGGGAGCGCAGCAGCCCTCCTGCCACGGGTTCGGATCCTATATAGGGGTGA
Organism: Galeopterus variegatus; assembly: GCF_000696425.1. NCBI lineage: Eukaryota > Metazoa > Chordata > Mammalia > Dermoptera > Cynocephalidae > Galeopterus > Galeopterus variegatus. Next base: position 89,028 of record NW_007731219.1, read on the forward strand.
CCAGTGCACTCACAGCGCTCACTGGCTGAGCGCGGTGCGGCTGGTCTCAAAAAGGACAAAAAAAAAAAAAAAAAAACGTTGAACTTTCAGAATCAGAGAAAAGGCCTACAGTTACTAGAGGTGAGAAAGAGGGAGGGGGACAGGGGATAAGGAGTAATTGGGTAAGGGTCAGAAAAAGTAATTACGATTTGTAATGGTGAATACTAATAAAACTGATTTGGTCATCACACACTGTACACAAACACTGACAGTCTACTCTGTACCCCATAAATATATGTAGATAAAAAAAATTTTTAATGGGCAAAGAACCCGGAAAACAAACAAAAACTTCTTTTTGATCATACATGTCACATAAGGTCACATTTGAAAAATTGGGGGAGGGGAACGAGAAGGAAATTAAAATCAGCCACACACACCCATCGCCCAGACATGATGAGTATGGACATGCTGGTGCATGGTTCTACGATTTCTGTGCATATATAGAGCAATTTACTAATTTGGTATTTCAGGGCTTACAGTTTTGCAGTCTGCTTTTTCTCACATTTTATCAGCCGTCTTCTCACCACCAGTAGTATCCTTCGGGGCCCTGTCATTTCTTTCCCTTCACGCGGCCCACTCTAAAATGCAAATCTGATCTGTTCACGCCCCCTGCAAAGCCTCCCTCCGTTGCGTCATGGGGGCCGGTGCAGAGCAGTATCCCTGGGGAAGCGGGCTATCCGACCCGGCAGCCCTCCCTCCGCAAATCGCGGCAGGAGTGTCGTGCCACAGCTCTTGGGGATGCTGGGACTGCGGCAGAGAGAGGGCGGGAACCAACCAAGGCCACGGAGAGCTTCGCGCCCCGACAGCCTCACGCGAGGTCCCCAGGAAGGCTGCGGTAGGACGGCTTTGCGCGCAGGCGCACTGGGTCACAGGGTGCTCTAAAGGGCGGAGCCTCGTGAGGGAGTGCTGATTGGCTGGGTAGCCAGAGGGGCCTCAGGAAGCCCGTGGTATGGTTGGTTGGGCGGGAGCCAATCACAAGGGACCTGTGTGCACAGCCGCTCCGGGAAGCCCAAGTCGCGTTCTGCTCTAAAGGGCTTGGTGAGGGATCCTCTTCTCCCCAGGGCCCAAGGGCGGCAGGCCGGCTGGGAGAGAACCGACCACGCACCTGCCGGCTTCCCTAGGAGACTCTTTTTACACGGGCCTGCGATCGAGTGTCGCGCGAAGGGGTTGAGTGTCTGGAGGGAGCCTCAGTTTCTGTGCAGCTGAAGGACTGTCCGAGGGATCCCTGCAGGGCGGGCTTGGCGGGAACTGACCTCGCGCCCTATAGCCTCACCGGGGGCCAGTTTGCGCAGGCGCACGCGGGTGGTGCCACGCCTGAGGGGCGGAGCTTCGGGAGGAAGCCGTTGTCTCTCGACGGGCCGCGGAGTGGGGGGTCGTTGCGCCTGCGCGGCGAGGGTGGGGTGGAAGGCGGGGCAGCGGCGGACATGCAGGCGGCAGACGCAGGCGCAGGCTGCGCGGCGGGCGGTGCCGATGGCCAGGGTGGCGCTGGAGTCCCCGGCTCCCGCCGCGGAGGTGCGGATCCCGCGGCGACTGCGGCCGGAGGAGCTCCCCATGTCTCGCGAGCATCGCACGACCCAGGCTCCGGTGGAGACGTCGTGCCCGCGGCCAGAGTGCCGGAAATCCGACTACACATGTTGTATCCTACCGAAGGGGACAGCAGGGGAACGCGCTGGGGCTGCCTGCGGCGGGGCGAGGGGTAGCCTGGGCGAGAAAGAAAGGACAGCGGGAGATAGGGGAGCACTGGTGGAGGCCCGTGGGGACGGAAAAGGGAGCAGGGGGAATCGGGCCTTGGGGTGATACGGGCCGGGGGTCGTTGGGGAGGGTGGGCAAAAATGACAGAGAGGCCGAGGGTGGCCTAGGCGGGGTAGCGGAGGAGGGCGAGAAACGGGAGCAGGGGACGAACGGGCCTGTCTGCGGGGCTTAGGGCCAGGGGTGGCCTAGGGAGTGAGACTAGTCAGGGTGGCCTGAGAGGGGGCGTGGACGGCATCAGAAGAGCAAGGGGGCCTGAGACACAGGCAAAGTCGGCGTCGGACGGTGCCTTTACAGAACCTCCCCCAGCTCTCTCAGCGTGCCTTTCCCGACCCCCTTAGAGGCGGAGATCGCCCGCGGGTCCCTGGCCCCAGATGCCGAACCCCACCAAGGGGCTGTCGGGAAGGAGCTCACAGTGAGCGGCAGCACCCTCGCCATGTGAGTTCTACAGAGGGGCGCTGCGGGGTGGGGGAGGCGGCAACTGACGGGCCGATTGGACACGTGGAGACACCCAAGGAGTCGGTCTAGGACGTGGTGCGGTGCATCGGGCCGCCCTCCGCCTGAGGGGCTCTGTAACTATGGGCCTGCCCTGGGTTTAGTGTAATGGATCCCTGAGGGGCAGAGCGAGAAAGGGCAGGAATTACCACCTCCACCTAGATTTTCTTTTTCCCTCACTTTTAGCTGCTGGAGAGCTGAAGACTCTCGACTCCTCCGAATTTCCATCATCAACTTTCTTGAACATCTTTCCCTGGTGGTGCGGACCATGCAGCGCTTTGGGCCCCCCGTTTCCCGATAGGCCTGGACTGGGAAAAGGGGCAGAGGTCTAACCTTAGGTCCACCCCTAGGCAGTGCATCCTTCCCCGGTGCAATGATTCCTGCAGTCGTTGCCACTTGAGTGTGGGGGCGTAATGGTTTGCCTGTATTGGCCCTTGGGTGCTTCGGGTCCACTTTTTTATTTTGGCGCTGAAACGTTTTTTAGCACAGAAAATAAAACAGAGCTACTATTCTGAGTCTGAGTGTACTTTTAGCTACAGTACCTTCCAATATTCTTGCTGTTGTCTTTGGATTGCAGGGTAGGTTCTGGGATTCAGATATTAAAGCAGTATAAGGTAATTAAAGACAATTTAGTAAATGAAAATCAATTGGGTCCTATCGTTCAACATTAACTACTTTCAGAATTATGGAATATTTACTCTTACAGTTGATTTTATGTAGTAAATGTGTAACAGTAATATATAATGTATAATTTTTGCCAGTTTAGCAATATTTTTTTCTGAGTGGTTTTTTCATTTATCATACTAGCTTTTCCACTCTCTAAAAACTCTTCACTGTTAGTTAGAGCACAGTGTTGATAACACCAAGGTCAAGTGTTTGAATCCCCATACTGGCCAGCTGTGAAAAAACAATAAAAATAAATAAAAACTCTTCAAAGAAAAAACAAGTTATTGAATGGATGCATAAAATGCATTATAATGTAATTATTGAACATTTAAATCCTTCTGATTTTCCTCTATTACAGATAGTGATTCAATGTAATTCTTTTCTTTTTTTTTTTTTTCAAAGATGACCAGTAAGGGGATCTTAACCCTTGACTTGGTGTTGTCAGCACCACGCTCTCCCAAGTGAGCTAACCGGCCATCCCTATATAGGGATCCGAACCTGTGGCCTTGGTGTGATCAGCACCGCACTCTCCCAAGTGAGCCACGGGCCAGCCCCTATGAATGATTAATTTCTTAAGGTAGATTCCAAGAGGTAAAATTATGGAATTAAGGGCCGGCCCGGTGGCGCACTGCACTAGTGCGCCGCTTGGGAAGCGCGGCGGCGCTCCCG
>NW_007731219.1:93645-120926 GCF_000696425.1 Galeopterus variegatus
GGTTCCCGCTCACTGGCTGAGTGAGGCGCGGGAGCAACACCGAGGGTTGCGATCCCGTTGCCGGTCCCCGGTCCGGTACGGGGGCAACACTGAGGGTTGCGATCCGTTGCCGGACACAGAAAAAGACAAAAAAAAAAAAAAAAATTATGGAATTAAATATTTGCTATTTTGTTTTTAAGACTCTCCATCTGTAGTACAAAATTGCTCTCCAAAAAATGTGCTCTCCCACCAGAATGCCAGTTTCCCATATCCATGTCACCACTGGGTCTCTTTCCTGCCAAAATATTTCATAAAAATGGTTTGCCTGAGAAAAACAACCCAGAAACACTAGGAGTTTTGTGACTTAATGGTTTTGTCTCAGATCAGTGAAGAAAAGTGCTGGGATAACTGGCGAAAATGCTTGGGGGAAGGAGTAAAACATGTGTCCTGCACCCGTGCTAAACTCATGTAGCCTAGTAGCTCTTCTGTGAATGCCATCGGCTTTTCTCCACGCACGACGGTGTTTCCTCAGAAGAAAGGCAGCCGGGCCTCTTCCTTTCCACTCTGGGTGCCTACTAGTGACTGATCTCTGTCCTCCTTACAGGCTGGTCTTTGCTGCTTTGTGTTCCTGCTAGTGTTTGATGGGACGTCACATGTGCACGTTGGGCCTTGTCTTCCAGTGCTGGGTGACTCTGTTCCTAGACACACGCCACGAGCTGTGCTGTGGGACGCTGTGCAGGTATTGGAACCAGTCTCACCCTCCTGAGTCTCACTTTGCAGATGTGCTGCGTGGGACCAGAGCAGCTCAGTGTAGGGTTACCTTTTCCACACCACTGAGGCAAGAAGACCCTTCCTTCTGAGTGCCCTGCCCGAAGCCTCCCGAATGAGGAGGCTCTCTGTCCTGGCGAGTGGGGACAGCCACTGGTCCGTGTCCCACTTGCGTGCTGGGCAGAGCCACCTTTCATCCCAGGCTGGGGGTTCCATTCCCCAGCCTCAGGTAGTTTCCTCCCGCGCTGGGGCTCGTCGGTGGTCTGCTGAACCCTGCAGCCGGGCCCTCTGCGGAGATCCAGGGCTCTGTGTCTCCTCTCTGGTCCTCTGCCCTGTGACCTCCAGCCGCCCGGATTCCGAGCCATCTCCTAAAGTCCGGCGTCCGCCAGGGTCCACCAGGAAACTGTGTCCAGGCAGGAAGCTGGGGAAATGGCAGGGCGTAGCTCGTTTGTCTGCCGGCTCCCAGAGACCGCTGTCCCTCACTGCCTGGTGGCCGGTGTCTCCAAAACCTGTGCTCATACCTGTCGTTCGGTTGTTTTGAGGTGTTTCCAGTGGAAGGGTGAGTCCAGTCCCCGTTAGTCCGTTCGCCTGGACAGGGTGTGCTTTTGCAGAGCTTGGAGAGCCCCAACGTTGTGCCCTAGAGGGAGGGGGATGCTCTCGACGGTCGTGGTGCTGGTTGGGGGTCGCGATGATGATGATGGTGAAGAGAAGGGTGCAGAGTCGCACCTGACTGCTTGCAGCAGCCATAACAGCTACAGCTCCCTCTCTCTCTTGCTCTCTTTTCCTTTTTTTTTTTTTTTTGATTCATATTTTTTATGCATAACTGAGGGATAGGTGGCAGTCGTCTCTTTACAGCACTGTCCTTTCTGCTGCCCCTCCTCATTCTCCCATTATGGTTCTATCAGATTCTATTCATTTCTGGGGAATTTTCCCCCTTGAGGTTAAAAATTGCTTTGTTTTTTTCTCCTCAGGTTTAGTTTCTGTAATCTCACAATGCTAATATATTAAGCTATCTCTCTTGTCCTCTGTCTTCTGTCTGTCGGGCTGGTTCTGTCTAGGCTGACTAACTGCACAGGTGTCATCTGGGACTTCCCTTTGTTTTGAGCTAGAATTCCAATCCCACATCACACGTGTTTCTTTACTATTTTACTCATTTTTGTTTACTTGCATATTTGGTTGTTTTTTTAAAGATGACCGGTAAGGGGATCTTAACCCTTGACTTGGTGTTGTCAGCACCACGCTCACCCAGTGAGCAACCGGCCATCCCTATATGGGATCCGAACCCGTGGCCTTGGTGTTATCAGCACCACACTCTCCCGAGTGAGCCACGGGCCGGCCCCATATTTGGTTGTTTTTAAACTCAGGTTTATTTATTTATTTATTTATTTGTCTTTTTCTTTTTTTTCGTGACCGTTAAGGGGATCGCAACCCTTGGTGTGGTGTCGCCCACACTGCGCTCAGCCAGTGAGCGCACCGGCCAGTCCCATATAGGATCCGAACCCGCTGCGGGAGCGGTCGCTGCGCTCCCAGCGCCGCACTCTCCCGAGTGCGCCACGGGGCCGGCCCTAAACTCAGGTTTATTGAGACATGATTTACGTACTGCAAACTTACCCCTTTTTAGGTGCCTAGGTCTAGGAGTTTTGGCAAACAGTCACGTAACCACCACCACCACCTGCGGTGGACTGCTGAACCTGCTGGGCGGCTTGTACACCTGAGCAGGTCCCAACGCTCCTCTGTCCCAAGCCCTCCAATGGGCTCCCATCTCACTCAAGCTCAAAGCCAAAGCCCTTACAGTGAGTGGCCTATGAAGTTCAGTGTTAGCTGGCCCATTTCCTCTCTGGCCTCATCCCCTCCCGCTCTTCCCCTTGCACTCACTGATCCAGCCACACTGGCCTCCTCACCCTTTTCTGAAACATGCCAGGCCCACTCCTGCCTCAGGGCATTTGCACTGGCTCTTTGCTCTCTGGAACTCTCTTCCCCCAGCATTCCACCTGGCTCACCTGTCACCCCCTCAGCAAGGCGTTCCTGGACACCGCCTTTAAAATTGCACCCCACGTTCTCCCCACCTGCATTGCTTAACAGGTGTAGGAAGTAAGACATAAGTAGGCGCAGCACGATGGGAGTTCCAACCTGAACAGCAAGGACTTTCCTGATTTGGAGGAGTTTGGGTTCAGTTGAAGCCACTGGAGGGTTTTGAACAGGGTAGGGACATGACCCACCTTATATCTTACCAGGATCTCTTTGCCTCCCATCCTGAGAGTAGGCTGAATGGTGCAAGGGCAGGAGCGGGGAGACTGTTGCCTTAGATCAGTGTGGGGGCAGTGGAGGTGGGGAGAAGGGAGCAGATTCTGAATATTTCTTGAAAGTGGAGCCACCAGGAGCTGCTGATGGATTGACCATGGCCTGGACCTCCTCAAATCCTCAGGAACCGTGCAATGAGTTGTCCTTTCTCTCATAATGGGATTTCAGCTACTCCAGCATCCAGCGGGTCTACCCACTGGCCCCAGAGACAAAGCACCACACTGACTCCACTTTCCCAGCGTTTAATTAGGAAAAAACATTACACAAACAAAAGCTCATGCAACAAAAGAGGAGAGACTTGGGGGTCCAGGACCATGAGATGGGGCCAGATTCCTCAGAGGAGGCAGAAGACATGAAGCAGTAAGGCACTGCCGCCTCGGCCCCTCAGGGCGGGCGCAGGATGGGGCAGCTGAGGTCGAGGAGGTTCAGGGCGAGTGCAGACACCACTGAAGACGTTTTGCAGTAGAGCCGGGAGAGGAGAGTTCCGGAGCGCCCAGGCTGAGGTCAGGCCCCAGCCAGGCCCTGGCACAAGCCTGGCTATGGCTCTCTGGGTGCTCAGGGAGAGCAGGGTCCCGAGGGAATGTAGGACCTGATTCCGGAGACATTTAGAGAAGGACACTGTGGCCTGTGCTCTTCTGATAAGGGCTCTCCTCAAACTGGTGTCTTGTGCTTCTTAGTGCGAGGGAATGTAGAGTCTGACTCCCGAGACGTCTGGAGGGGGACACTGTGGCCCAGCTTGGCACAGCCACAGTGTCAGTGCAGCTTCAGATGCATCACCCACCCCAACTGCTGCTGGTACCAAGGCTCCCTTCTCAGGATGGATGGGGCTGGCCATGGCAAGGGTGAGGTGCTAGAGGCTGGGCCAAGGCTGGCAATGTCATAAAGGGGTCAGGACAGGTGGCAGGTCCCAGAGCAACTCAAGGAGCGAAACGTGGGTGAGGTTGGCAACATCCCACGGGGGACACGTATTTACAGATGAGACCGAGGTGGAGTTAAATTAAATAAATAGNTCTGCCACCCTTAGCTGTTGGAGGACATGAGGCTGATGATCTGTTCCAGCTTCTGGCGCAACTTATGCTTCCAACAAGAGGCATCTCGGTCCAGAGCGGTAAGAATCTGGGGGAGGACGGTCCCCTGGAGCTGGGCTCTTCCCTCCCACACGCTCCAGCCCACCCCTCCTCCCGGCAGCTCACGGCTCAAACCTCTCACCTCTCAACAAACCCCCAGTTTCTCCACCCCAAGTCCCCCTCCAACTACACAGCGTTCTCCGCCTCCTCTCCAGAGCTAGAGCGCGGCCCTCCCAATGGTGGCCTAGACTCGCTGTCCCCGACTCCCCTCTTCCCACCCGAACCTCTCTTGTCCAGGTCACCAGGACCTTTGCCAGACCCAGTGAGCGTGCTGTGGCGTCATCTTCCTTGAGCAGCAGCAGCACCTCACAGAGGTGGTCACACGTGGCAGGGTTCCCGCCTCATCTCTGACCTCTGACTGGCAGTCCCAGGGCTCAGCGCTTGGGCCACTTCTCCCTCTACATCCACTCAAGGCCTCCTTCCTGAGCTCATCCGGGCTTTTTTTTTTTTTTAAAGATGACCAGTAAGGGGATGTTAACCCTTGACTGGGTGTTGTCAGCACCACGCTCTCCCAAGTGAGCTAACCGGCCATCCCTATATGGGATCCGAACCTGTAGCCTTGGTGTGATCAGCACCGCACTCTCCCAAGTGAGCCACGGGTCAGCCCCTTCATCTGGGCTTTAAAGGCCATCAACTGGCTCACAAGTGTATATCTCCATTTATATCCAGCTGCCTGCTGACATCTCCGGTCACAAACGATGCAGGCCCTAGGAATGGCTGGCCCCACCCCCGGCCCCACCCAGTCCCCCGAGCTCATCCCTTGCGGCAGGCCAGCCCCTTAACTCTTTTTTTGTGTGGCTGGCTGGTTTGGGGATCGCAACCCATGACTTTGGTATTGCAAGGCTGTGCTCTAACCAACTGAGCTAACCAGCCTGCCTGACCGCCTTAACTTTTGCCCAGTGGGAACTTCGTACTCCAGCCAATGGCTTCTCTTTCTCCTGGGTCCCTGAAATCCCAGCATCTATGGAGAGTGTCACCTGTGCTAGCCCCATGGCCTGGTCAGGGGAGGGACTTGAGCAATGCAAGAGATGAGCTCTATTTTCCCTCTCCCCTTCACCTCCTTGTGGCACTCCCTGACTCCCACCAACCCCTTGCCTTTGCCACTGGATGCACCCTCAGGGCCAAGTAACTGTGGATCTGCAGGGAACGGGACGCACCTCCTGGTGGTACTTGGTGACGTAGAAGTAGAGCTCACTGAGAGCGCTTAGGACATTGAAGTCACTCGCATGGATGCGGGACTGCTCCACCAGGTAGGCATCCATGTCTTGGTCACTGATGGATGCCATCTTTGCTATGTCTCGGTAGTACCTGTTGGGATGTTCAGTAGGTCACTTAGTCAGATGTCACAGAAGCCAAAACCCTTGCCCTCACCACCAGGCCAGCCTCCGGGCCTTTTTCCTAGAGCTGTCCCGCCTCAGACAGGCAGCTCAGGGAGGGTGCCCCCTGCCTCCTGTCACCCCCAGCAGTCTCCTTTCACAACCACAAGATGGGGCCCACCTTTCCACCCAGCTCTTGTAGTTGGGGATGTCCTTGGCATAGAGCAGCTTGTTGGAGGGCGAGTCCTTGCCCAGGCGGTGCTCTGACGTGGAGCAGGAGTCCATGAAGGTCTGGGCCACTACGGACAGGCAGGCATCCGTGATGCTGTTCTTGTGGATGTCGAACACGAATTGCGGGTTCTTGATCACGTTCACCCAGAAGCGCAGGGGCAGGCTGGATAGACAGACACACACCGGAGGCTCCCTTGTCAGCCCTGTGGGCCCCCTCCCGTCACTGCTCCCTTCACATCTTGCTCTTGTCTGGCCAGCCCATGTCTTGTCCATAGGTGGCTAGAGTGACATGTTTAGGGTGAATGGTCTTGTGACTCTAGGCAGTGAGTAATAAGATTAATGGCCCTTCTGTCCTTGGTGGGTCTCTAGCCCTTCTGCAGCTTCCACTGTCACCACTGTGACCCCCTGAGCCGAACCACCAGCATATCTCCCCTGTGCCAGGTCCCAGACAGAAAAGGACTACATCCCAGTGCTGGTCTCACTACCAACCTCCCACCTGCCCACACGCCTGGCAGAGTCCACCTCCGGAATTGCGCCTCTTGGCTTGATAGCGCCAGTTATGTCAGCCCCAGGCCAGGCCACTGTCCTCTCTGCCTGGATGACTACTGCAGCCTGTGCCAGTCACCCTGCCCCCAAGGGCCTTGGGTCTTGGCAAAGCCCCGAGCCTCTTCCACCCGCCCATCCCCAGAAGGGCCAGCAGCAGCCTGGCGTGGGGCAGTACCAGTTGCTCTTCCAGGTATGGCGCACGTCGGGGTCGCTGATCTGACGCTGGTCAGCCTGCTCGTCCAGGAAGTCGAACATGTACTTGATGGCCAGGGGCAGAGCTGAGCCCCGGTGGGCCGTGCTGAACACAGTTTCAAAGAGGTCATCCACAAACTTCTGCAGCGTGCCCTATGGGGGGACAGGGAGAGAGGACACAGGCTATGAGTGAGCCAGGTCAGGATGTCCCTAAAGCAGGACAGATGGGAGTAGAAAGGCTCAGCAAAGAGCAAGACTTCCCTGCAGGGCCAGCCCCACTGAGACAGACACGACCTTGACCTCAGGTTGGGAGCTTCTGTAGCAAAGGCCCCTCCCCCGGCAGCCGGGCCAACCTCAGGGCAGAGGCTGGGCTAGGAGGCAGAGGCCGAGTTGGTGCAGGGCAGGCCCACACCTTGGTGGCCAGCAGTCGCGTCAGGTAGATCTCTGAGACCATCTTGCTGCCACGATCCCCCTCTCGGTGGTCGGCGTGGTCATGGTTCTTCACCAGGTGCCACAGTTTGGTGCCCGTCTCCTGATCAGGTGTGATCATGGGCGCCCGCGAGCGGAGGCTATCAGGGCTGCTGGCCGTGCGGAGCAAGCTCTCTGGGGCAGAGCACAGGTGTGACGCTTAGGCCACTGGGGCCACTGGCTATCACCCAACCGCTTGCCCCACTCTTTCCCAGGAGCTCAGTAGCCTGCAGGGGACCCATCTGCTCTCGGCCCACCTTCTTTCTAGACTCTACAGAACAGGAGACCTCCCAATGGCAGGGGCTGGGAAGGCCTGCAGAGCCAAGTCAGTTGCTTGGACAGGGGGGCTCCCAGTACAGCTTGTGTAGCCTCAAAGGGCCCAGGGCCAGCAGAGGCCACCATGCTGAGGACACCTACCGTAGCGGCTGAGGGAGCGGGTAAAAGTGAAGGAGTTGGCCATGTTATAGGCAGACACTTGTTTGGGTACCAGTGCCACCAAGGAACCATCTGTCACCTGAAGGCCCCAGAAACAGAGAGGGGGCAGTGCAGGAAGCCAAGAAGCCAAGGGGCTACCACCCACCCAGACCCTTCAGTATGCACATGGATGGCACCAAGGCCTCATGAGGAGGATTTGCGAGTGCAGAAACAAGGTCAGAGAGGAGCCAGGGCCGCTGCTCCTCTGTCCTGCCGTGGCTCAGGGCAGGGCCCAGGCTCCCAGATGGCCCTGGGGGTGAATGAGCCCCCAGTTTCTCACCTGGTAGTGAGCCAGCGAGTTGACTCTCTTCCAATCACACTCAATCTTGGTAGTGACATCTTCATCCTGTAGGATGATGCGGGCCATACGGCCCTGGCGCCATTCTGTGGGCCACAGACAGCCCTTTAAGTCATGCCTGGTGTCCCCCCGAGACCCTGGGCCCGCTCCTCTTAGAGAACAGAACTCAGGTGGAGAGCGTGGGACCCAGGTGAGATTAAGTGTCCAGAGGTGCTCAGAGCCCCCTTGGAGGGTGTGGGTGGGGAACCAGGACAGGGCGGGGGCCTCACCCAGGTCCATGTCCTCAGCTTTGGGGCGCTGGGAGTACGGGATGCCCTTGTACACAGCATCCAGCAGCTTGTCCTTGGCCTGGGTGATGCTGTCGCAGTTGAGAACCTTCACCGGGACCTGGGCACTAGCCTCACTCTCCGGGCACATACAGTGCAGGGTCTGTGGATATAGCAGACTCCAGAGTCAGTGTAGGGAGAGGCCTGTCCCCATTCCCACACCTCCTGCCCACTTGGCCCCATGCTCACCAGCGTCTTGTAGTCAATCTGCTGCCGGATGAGCTTGTCCTCACTCAGGGAGTAGCGCGCCTCGCCGGTGATGGCATCTATGGGGCCCTTTTCCATCTGCTGCTTGATGGCACAGTACAGCAGGAAGAGCGGCTCCCCTGCGCACTCCTGCAGTGGGGAGCGGGCGCACAGCTTGCTGCCTGCCTGACAGCCAGCCGGTCCCCGTCACCTCCTCTGCTGCCTGGCCCACCAAGCGCACCTTCAGAAACTTGTGCAGCAGGAATGTGAACCAGTTGGTAAGCATCTTCTCAGCCACTGACTCGGTCCTGGGGCGGGAGAGGGGCACTCGGCCCCGGGCGAGGTAAGGGCGGGGCCAGGCCAGGGGGCGGGGCCAGTCAGGACAGAAGGTGGGGCCTGGCAAGGCAGAAGGGGTTGGGGCGCGACCCAGCACAGGCAGGGGCAGGGCCAGGGCGGCATGGTACCTGCGCAGTAGTAGCTTGGGGTGGTTCTTGCTCTCAAGGTTTTTCTCTATGAGGTCTGCCAGCAGTTGCTTGAGCAGCCCCGTGGCGTAGTCGAGCCGGCTCTGCAGGGCCACCATGGTGAGCGAGGCCACAGTGCCACGGTCACGCATGGAGAAGCTGCTCTGGGCCTCCAGCGTGTGGATGAAGGTCAGCAGGAAGGCGCGGCTGTGCAGCAGCTGCCCAAAGAGGCGCAGAGCCTTCTCGACATTGGGGGGTGTCTGTAAGGAGCAGAGAGTCTGGGAGGGTGAGGGTGGCCTTATGGGGAACGGGGACTGGGCAGGCTGGGGACGGGCGCTCACATCCAGCTCCTTGAGCACCGGGTGGGCTTCAATGCCCGGGAAGAGCACGCGCACGGCATAGGTCCGGTAGTCCAGGAAAGGGATCTGCACCCCGTCCATGTGGTTCGTCAGCTCGTTGATGTCCGTCTGCAGCTCTGCAAAAGCTGTGGCGGAGCGGAGAGGAGGAGTGAGCCGAGCAGGTGGACGGAGGCCCCTAGTTCCCACGCCCGACACCGCATCCCCTGCTTCCGGCACCTTCCTTGCATTCTAGGGCCACGCGGGACTCCAGGTTGTCCATCTGTAGCTGGAGCCGCTTGAGTGTGCGGTCTGCGTCCTGAGTCTTGCGTTTGTAGGCGACTAGCACAGCGGTGATGGCCAGCAGCAACAGCCCGCCCCCAGCCGCCAGCCCTACCGTGGCCGGCAGGGTCAGTGCTCGCTCGGCCGTGATGTGCAGGGTGCCCAGCCAGAACTCCAGGCCACCCACCAGCACCTGCAGGGACAGGCCCAAGATGAGCCGACCCCCATGCCCACCCCAAGTTGTCCTGGTGGCCTCCCCACCCTGCACCCACCATGACAGGCTGCCGGCCCGTCTGGCTGGGCGAGTCGCACAGGAGTTGCGTGTCCGAGACGGTGAGTGCGCACGGCTGGCCTCCGATCAGCACCGTGTAGTTGAGGCGGGAGCTGCCGGCTGCGGCGGGGATCAGGTTCTTGCCCTGAGGATGGAGGACACAGTCGTCCTAGGGCTCCCCACCTGTGCGCCCCCTCCCGCCCCGCCCTGCTGGCACCTTCAGCACCACGTGGGAACCGGGCTTGACATCCAGGACGCCAGAGGGCCCGAGCGGCTCAAAGCTGGGGTCGGGGTAGTAGGTGAAGGAGGAGCGGTTGAGGGAGCGGGCCGTCTGCACGTGGTCCAGCAGGAAGCCAAACTCGTCAGGGTGCTCGCCTTGGGCCCGCGGCTGGGGCCGCCCGAGAAAGATGCCAGGGGCCTTGCAAAGCATGGCAGTGTCATTGATCACCTGGCAAGTCTGTTGGGACAAATGTGAGTAGCCCCGTGCATGAGGCCAAGGGCAGCAGGGACAGGGGCAGGCTGGGTGTGGCTGTCACTTACATTGGTGGTCTCGATGCCACGGTACTTGGCCCGGACCCGGGGCTCCTGGACTGTCAGAAGGTGGGTCCCACTCACAGTTATGGCAGTGCTTCCACTGGGGACAGGGGACAGGGACCTCAGGCTCCCTACCCCAGTACTCCCTACCCTTCCCTGGGAAGTTATCAAGGGTGCCATGGGAGCCCAGGGCCTCCCTGACCCTGGATCGCCCAGTGGGTGCCAGGTACTATGCGGTCAGGACAACTCTGCCCCTCTACCTACAAGGGCTCAGGCTCAAAGGAGGTCGGACTTGATGCCCAAGGCCTCAGTCACCAGGCAAGGCCCCAGGAGAGAAGCTCAGGAACCCAGCCCAGTCCCCAACCCCATCGACACTGGCCAGACTTCCCATTCTCCCCAGGCTCTTACTTAATGATGCTCCAGGTGGGCTCGAGGTGAGTGACAGTGGGATCCTGAGTGTATGTGTAGATGACTCCAGGGCTGGAGATGTTGGCTCGGTCGATGGCAAGGGTGATGGGGGCCTGGCTGGGGCCCAGGGTGGAGACAGGCGAGATACACACGATCGCCTCAGCATCTCTCCTACGTTGGCAAGCCGGGCGCTTGAAACAGGCGGCCCAGGGCCCTCAGCCACCCTGCCCCATGGTCCCCCACCCAATGCTCAGCCCAAGGCGGCGGGGTCCTGGCCCACCTCACAAACTGGCACTCGCCATCTCTCACGGTCACCATGACCCTGCTGCCAGCATCCAGAAAGCTGCCAGAGATGGTGAGCCGCGTGCCCCCTGACGCCGGGCCCCGGCCGGGACTCACTCGGTCAAACGTCGGGGTCTGTGGGAGAAGCAGCCTGAGGGGTGGGAGGAGCCAGCCCGGCCACCTCGGGTGGGGGCGGAGAAGAGGCGGGGCAGGGCAGGGACAGGACGGGGCGGCCACGCACCACAAAGCTGTAGAGCTGCTCCGACTGCGTGCGGAAGTCAGCGGAGCAGTCGCTCACACACAGCTCCGCGGGCCCCGGCGGTGGGCTGGGCACCAGCGACTCTTCCATCTCACACACGATCCTAGGGCTCAGAGAAGGTCAGGGCCGGCCCGGGTGCACAGGGGCCCAGGCACCACCCGCCCACACTCACCTCTCGGCACTGACGTACTCGGCAGGGATGGAGTTGCACCGCACACCGGCCACCCGTAGGCCCACCTCCCGGGAGGCGAGGCCCAGGTTCTCGCCCACGATGGTGACCCGAGTACCTCCCTCCTTGGGCCCCATGAGCGGGTGGATCTGCAGAGCAGGATGGGAGGCGATTGGGTCAGCCCTCGCTCACAGGTGCCCAGCAGGAACGGGCAGGGTGGTGGGGGAGGCTGACCTGGGCGATGCGGGGGTGGCTGCACCGGGCACCCCTCTGGCTCGGGTGCATCCAGTTGGTCTTGGGGGCCGGGCAGTGGGCCCGCAGCTGGCACCTGTGCTCCGAGATGCACCAGCCACAGTTGAAGCGGGGGTCAGCCTTGAGGCAGAGGCCGCAGCTGGGCCGCTGGGCCCAGCACTTGTAAAGGAGGGCTGCGGGCACAGGGAGCACGGCTGATGGGGGACCAGCGACAGAGAAGGGGGGAGCACTAGGGCCCCCAGATCGGGCTCCAGCAGAGCTGACTCTACCCTAGGAGGCTGGCTCCTCGGTTCTGTGCCACCCCTCACCTCTGAAGCTGGGAGGCTTGTCGATGGGGAAGTCTCCATCCCAGACCACAGAGAAGTCCAGCTCAGTGTCACCATACTCATCGCCTTCATAGGAGTACTGGGGGAAAGGGACCCACATGACCCCCGGTAAGATGTGCAGACCACACCCCCACATTCTAGCTAACTGTCCCTCCCCCGTCCCAGGTCAGGAATCCCCAGCAGGATTCTCAGAAGCTGGGCGTACACAGGAACTACCCCTGTCTGCTACAGCCTGGACCCCCAGGCAGGAGGCTGCGGGGCGGGCCTCACCGAGGCGTTCTGGCATTGCACGCTGCTGCTGTTAAAACGCACGGCTGGCACCCGCTGCTGCCGCCCCTGCACCCGGACCACGCACTCGTAGTTCTTCTGGCCCGACTGGGGCTGCGGCAGGTTCTTCGCCCGCAGGGTAAGAGGTTGCATGACGCCGACAGGGATCAGGAGGTCCCCGCTGGGCAGGATCTCAGGACAGCCCTGCGGGGAGAAGACCCGTCAGTGCACACTGGGCGGTCACCCTTCTCCAGGCCCAGCCAGCCCTGCGCTGCCTGGGGGAGGCTCAAAGAACTCAGGGAGATCAAAGTCAGAAAAGCCAGAGGCCAGCCCACGCGAAGCCCAGCACCCCACACGCGGCGCCCGCCTCACCTCAGGGCTGTGGACCCTGCCCTCCTGGAAGGAGCACTCATGCGGGTGGCTGGTACACACGTGGCGGTACTTACACCAGTGGCAGGGGTAAGGGCTGCCGACACAGGACATGCACCTGGCAGGGGAGAGTGGCTTCAGGAATAGCAGAGAAGGCCAGACGGCCCCTCACTGCCCCTCTCGCAGGACACACTGGCAAACAAAGGAAGAACGCAGCCAAGGCCTGTACAGTGGCAGGGGCCTAAGAAGCATGGGGACAGAGGTCAGGAAGGCCTGACAGCCCCTGAGGTCCCCAGTGACAACCACCCTGCAGGCGTCACCTGTTCCAGAACCCCTTTCTGTCCCCAGGGGCTAGGCCAGGTACTCACGACTGGAGGACGCTGCAGTTGTAGAAGACAAAGTCAGCCCCAGCAAACCTCACGCCCGTCTCCTTGGACAGCAGCTGCAGCCGCACAGTGCGGGTGGCCCCTGCAGCAAGCCCCGGGTGGCCATGAACTAGCCGGGGAGAAAGAGCGGCCCCCACCACACCCAGACAGCCCCAGCCCACTGACCGTGCCCCCTGGTGAGAGCCTGGAGCTCCTGGAGGGAGGGCGAGGGGCAGCGCAGCTCGCCAGAGGGGAGCAGGATGGCCTTGCTCTCTGTCACCTCCTCAAAGGCACAGCTCACACCCGCGCTGAGGTCTGGCACGTTGCGCATGGCTACAGTCAGCTGGGGGAGGCAGAGGGCTCAGAGCAGGGCGCACCCCCCAACACATGCACTCGCGGGCCGAGCACCGTCCATGCCACTCACCTGCACCCCAGGCGATGTCACTGACACATTGTTGGGCCGGACCCGCACCTGGACGCACTTGCTTAGCTCCTCTGCAAAGCCATGTGGGGCAGAGGCACCTGGACAGGCCCCTTCACGGCAGCACCTGGATGGGGTGAGGCCAGAGCCAGTCTTGCCACTGCCCCAGGAGGGCCCAGGCAGGGCATGCAGCGGGAGGCTGTGGGGTACAGGGACAGCCTGTCCAGCTCACAGTGCCAGGCAACAGCGTGCCTTGGCCTTGTCCCCTGGGGCCCAAGGGATGTCACTTGGGGTGGAAGTTCCACTCATTAGCTGCAGAAAGTGGAGGAAGGAGCGAGGGAGGGGAGGCTGCAAGGGCACAGCTGGGGAGAATTGGGCAGGAGGATGAAGGCAGGCACTGCAGGTGTGGCTGGCCCCTCCCGGCTGGTGGCAGGGCCCTCCTGGGTCCCTCTAACTCCCAAGCCCGCCGTCACCCCCTCATCTGGCACTGGCCGCCCTCACCTGTGCTGCAGCACGCACCAACCACAGTGTGGGTCCCCCGAGCCTAGGCAGGCAGTGCAGGTCAGGTACTGCTCGCAGGTCTCCACCGGGAGCAGGCTCACCTGGGGATACCCACGTCAGCACCCAGCCCATCCCCGCCCCACCACCCACCACCACCCACCGCGGGCCCACCTGCTTCTCACTCAGGAGGTAGATGTGCAGGTAGTCGGGGCTGAAGAGCAAGTCTCGGAGAATGGGGCTCCCGTCCACCACAGGGACCGTCTCATACAGGTGGGCGTCCTGGGAGCCATCCACCCGCACCTGAGCCACAAGACCAGGGCAGAGGGCTGACTGGCCAGCCTGACGCCACCGCAGCCCCTGCACCCAGGGCATCCTCTTGAGCTGGCGGGGCTCAGCACTCAGCCTGGCTGCCTGCAGCCCCCGCAGCCAGGGGAAGAAGGGTGCCAAGGCCAGCCCCTGGAGTCAGCCGGAAAATGCTCTCAGGAGATGCAGAGACGGAGAGATTAGTGTTGCCTAAGGTCAGGGGATGGAGGGCCAGAGGTGACAGCTAAAGAGTATGGGGCTTTGTAGAGTGAAAAAAATGTCCTGGAATGAGGTAGTGGCAACGGTTGTGCAACAATGCAAGTACACTAAAAACCACTGGACTGTGTGTTATAAATGGGCAAGTCGTATGTATGTGAGTTACAGCTCCATAAAGCTGTTACAAATGGAAAAAGGGTCCCGGCAGCACAGAAGGCTGGGCCCTGCGAGCTCCACGTGTCCCTTCACAAAGCCTCCCCAGGCCACCCCCAGACCAGCTCTTCCCCCGCCCGGGGAGAGCAAGCACACCTACCAGGCAAGCAGGGTGAGAGTGCTGCTATCACCCTGACACCTGTCCCTTCAGGATGTACCTGAGCTCGCAGTTCCTCCCCCCTCCATGCCAAGCCACCTCCAGGTTCAGGGGGCCAGGTGACTGCAGACAAGGCATGTCCCGGGGTCAGAGCACACAGGGATATGTCCACATTTGCTCCCTCATTTATTCAACTGAGGACCTAGCAGGGACGGCTTGGCCCTGGTCCCTGCTCTCGTGGCATGGAGGCCCCACAACAGGTCTGGTCTCCGTCCCTAGAGCCACAGGAACCTGGTGCTGGCAAGGGTGGGTGGCTGAGGGGCCCAGCTTGGGAAGTCTCCCTTCCCACCAGCCATGCCCTGTCCGAGGTCTCCCAGGCTCATGTGTACATTCGCACTCGCACCCTTGGCCCACATCTCAGAGACTGCCCCATCCCTACATGCCAAGGGTTCCAGGGCCCACCTTCTTCAGACTGCCGCTGCGCGTGCCAATGAACACCACAGAATGCTGGTGGTAGGTGTAGGCGGCCACGCTGGCCATGCCATCGGTGCTGTCGGCCAGCAGGGGTAGCCCCTCGATCACGTGCAGGCCGCCCAGTGGCTGGTTCAACACCAGCCCACAGAAGTTCCCGTTGATCTGCATGGGCTGGTGAGACAGGAGCAGTACATGAGAGTCAGAGCCCTCAGCCGCCACACACACGCCAGCTGCACAGAGGCCATCAGATCCCACGTTCAACCTGCTCCCCCTCCAGCCAGGCCTGACTGCTTGTCCTGGGACCCCACGAGAAACTGAGGGCTGCAGAGGGAGAGCAGGGAGGGAGGCGCAAAGTGTGGGCCGGTGAGATGGGGATGGCCTGGGAGATTGTTGCTGACTCAAGACAGCAAGGGACACTCATGAGACACGGCAAGAAGGAACAGGCTGGGCATGGATGGGGGGGCAGGAAGAGGAAGGCGGCAGTCTGCAAGCAGGGTGCCGGGCAAAGGAGAGACAGTAAGAAGGGAGGAAGGACAGAAAGAGGAAGAGGGTGGGGGATCTCCAAAAGGGAGCAATGGGTGTCAGAGCTAAGGTGGCACTCCCAGGGCCATGCCAAGCCCGGGACAGGAAGGCCAGCCCACTGGCTGCAAGGCCAGGCACCGCAGACCTGGGAAGGGGCAGAGGGCCAGGGAAGCTACCAAGCCAGGCCTGGGGACAGCAAGGGGCGAGCGACGAGCTCACGGTGTTGATGCAGGGAAGCTCCTTGTTCAGCAGCCAGGGCAGGGCCAGCGTGCCCTCCCCACGGTAGCAGGACTGGATGCGGCGCCGGATGTGGGCGTTGATGTTGCTGAGGGTAAAGAGGCAGAGGATGGTCTGCCGAGGGGGGCTGGCCCGGTTCTTCTGGCCCTGGGAGAAGATGGTGAAGAGGACGTCCTCGTCGGCCGGCACACCCAGGGCCTGGGCCAGCAGCGGGCCGGGCTTGGCCAGGTGGGCGCTCTGCACCAAGCGGTATTCCACGCCGCGCCAGGAGCAGCCGATGGGGAACTCCACGTACGAGTAGAACTCCGAGTCCCCCGTGCACATGCGCACGATCTTCGACGTGAAGAACTTCTCGCCCGCCGTGTCCAGCAGCGTCTGCTGGGTGTCCAGCTGCAGCGTCAGGAAGTACACAAAGGAGGCGCTCACAAAGCCATAGATGTAGTAGATGTCAAAGGCGGGGTACAAGGACAGTGTGTCTGAGGGGATCTTGATTTGAGAGGAGACAAACTCGTCCTGGTACACCTGGGGAGTAGGTGGAGGGGAGAGCATGGGCTGAGGCCCTGGGCCCGCCCCCCTTCGCCACGCACTGTCCCCCCGCCCTGCTCCAGCAGCATGGTGCCCCAAGGGCTTCCCTTATGATCCCTCACCTGCCCCACTGGACAATCGATCACAGGCACCCCGGCCAAAAAGGCAGCAGAGGGCAGACGGAGCAGCCCCACTGCAGACAGGGCCCCGCAGCTGGGCTCAGCCTGTCCTCCCACCCTCAACAGCCTGTCTGCATCTCGGACAGCGAGGGGCCGAAGCTTCCCCTCTCAGAACAGGGCTCTTCCAAGAGGCATAGCCAGGACTGCATGAAGGAGGCAGGGAAAGGGGCCAGGCTCATGAGAGGGTTGACAGGAGAGGAGGGCCGAGCAGGCGAACCCACCAGACTGAACATGTCCGCACTGTCCTCGTCGCCGACGAGCTTGCGGGAGCTCAGGGTGGGGAAGTACTCTGACTTGCCGTCAACAGCGGTGCCCACGAACAGCTTACTGGGCCCTTGGCCCTGCTCCACGATGACGCCAGCCATGGAGTCGGGCTCCTGGGCCCCCGACAGGTAGTGCTCCTTGCGGTGGTGGGGCTCTCCCAGCTTGAAGAGGTCATCCAGGCGCAAGAACTGGCAGATGCCCTGCCAGATGCTGCCACAGGCCACCAGGCGGCGGGCCGCATAGTCTATGAGCAGCAGCTTGTTCACGTTGTCCGCAGGTGCCAGGCGGTGGGCACACACGCGCATGCTGGGAGGTGGGTAGCAGCGAGCGTTGTCTTCCACGGGCCCCGTGACGTGGGCCCGCAGCTCGGTCAGGTTGGGGGCCAGCTTGAAGACTCGGTTTACTGCACCCACAAACACCTCCCCAGTCACTCGGTGCACGGCCAGGTGGGTGAGCGTGGTGTCTGTCACCACAAAGGCACGGAAGGGCCTGCTGCTGCCCAGGGCCCCCCCGACGGCAAGGAAGAGCAGTGGGAGGAGGCAGACAGCGGGCATGGCTCTAAGCTGCACCCGGGGACGGGCCTGTGGAGAGATGGCAAGTAGGAGTCAGAGGCCCAGGGCCACTCACCCACCAGCACGCCGGAGCCCCAGATGGTCACCATGGCTGGGACAGAGGAGGGGCCTCCACCAGGGCGCATGAGTGAGCAGCAAGCGCAGGCAGGCTTGGGGGCCATCAATCATCCCCCACCCCCGCTCTGGAAAGGAGCCAGAAGGCCTCGCCTCAGCTGGGCCACACCCAAGGGGGCAGCCAGAGCCAGATGCTTGGAAAGGCGGGGTGGGGGCCCTACTGGAACTGAGACCCCGAACACTACATCCCGGAGCTGAGGGCAGCCAGCCACACAGAAGGACAGCCCCAGGGAAGCCCCAGGCCACAGAGATGCCCCGGGTCTGAGCTGGGGGAAGGAAAAGTCAGGGAGAAAACAATCACAAGCCGAGGGACAGGGGCGGGAGGCGTGAACCCCACCCCAGAGGGGCACTGCCACCAGGAGCCCTGGGACAGAGGTCTGGGGAATCAAGGCCTGAGGCTGGACCCAGAGCAGCTACATCCCCAACTCCTGGCCCCAGCTGCCTCCTCGCCCCGAGGGCCTCCTCTGGCTGTCCAGGAGCCTGCTGTCTGGCCTCCCTGCTGCAAACACAAAGCCGAGTTGCGCCTGCCCCCACAGCCACGCGTCGAGAGACATAAGTCAAGCTCTGCTCATGCACAGCCAGACAGATGCCCAGGCAGCCCTGCACGGCTCTCCCTCCAGATCCAGAGGTTAGCTGGGGAAGGGGAGGAACCCTCGCCCCTTGAGCATCTCAGGAGCCTTATGGAAGGGGAGCAACATCCCCAAATACACTTGCAGCCTTGGGGACATGGGGCGGGGGCATAGGGATAGTGTCAGGATTGGCACTATCCAGGCCACACCCAGCCAGCCCCAGGCTGCAAGATAGCAAAGCAGTGTCGTGGCAGCCAGAGGGGCAGGCTCAGGCTACCCTCATTGCCCAAGCCCCAAGGGAGACAGGAGGTACCCAGCTTGAGGGGGGGTGGTGTGGGGAACCAAACCAAGGAGGCACAGAAGAGAGAAAGGAAAACATGCATTTGCTAGAACAAGGAGCAGGCCCAGCTCGAAACTGCAAAGTTTCAGCTCAGACTGATCATCTCTCCGGGGCTCTTTTGTCAGGTCTGCATCCTAGACCCCTAATGCAACAGCCGAGAAGAATGGAAGCCACGCAGAAGGGAGGCCGCACCCTGCCTCACCTCTTCCCTGCCGCGCGGAGAGACAAGCCTAGGAAAAGGCCAGGGCAAGGTCGGGAGGGAGACCCGGAGAGGCAGGATTTGCAGCCCAAGACCCCACCCCCGCCCCCGCTCGTAAGTGGCAACGTCTGCATCACAGGCACACCCAGCCCCTGTGCCACAGCCCGGCCAGCAGACAGCCGGGAGATGGGCGAGTGCCCAGCACGAGGACTCGAGGCTGACGGGCTTGCGCCTCGGGCCTCTTCCCCGCCGGCCACCACCACCCCGAATCCGGGCTTTTCCTTCCCTTGCTTTCTCTTTCCTTTTCTTTTTCTTTCTTTCTTTATTTTTATTTATTTATTTTTTTTAAGATGACCGGCCAGGGGATCCTAACCCTTGACTTGGTATTGTCAGCACCACACTCTCCCAAGTGAGCGAACCGGCCATCCCTATATGGGATCCGAACCCGTGGCCTTGGTGTTATCAGCACCACACTCTCCCGAGTGAGCCCCACAGGCCGGCCCCTTCAATGGTTTTTTGTATATTGAGTTGTGCAACCATCATCACCAGTGTCTAGTTGTAGAACATTTTCATCACCCCCCCAAAAAACACCCCGTACCTGTCAGCCGTCACTCTCCATCCCCTCAGTCCCTGGGACCCACTCCGCTCACTTTCTGACTCCGGATTTGCCTGTTCTGGACATCGGATATAGATGCAATCGTACAACTTGTATTTGTCTTTTGTGACTGGCTTCTTTCACTGAGCATAATGTTTTCAAGGTTCATCCATGTTGTAGCATGTATCCAGATTTCATTTCTTTTTAGAGCCAAATAATATTCCATTGCATGGATATACTACATTTTCTTTGTTCATTCATCAATTTGTGCACATTTGGGTTGTTTCCACCTTTTGGCTATTGTGAATTATGCTGCTAGGAACATTTATGCACAAGTTTCTGTGTGAACACATACTTTCCTTTCTCTTGGGTATAGACCTAGGAGTGGAATTGCTGGGTCAGTTTTGGCATTTTGAAAAATGGCCGAACTGTTTTCCAAAGTAGCTGTACTATTTTGCATTCCCACCAGCACTGTAGGAGGGTTCCAGTTTCTCCTCATCCTTTCCAACACTTATTGTCTGGGTGGCTTTTATTATTATTATTATCACCATTATTATTATTATTATGGCCATCCTAGTTGGTGAGAAGGGGTATCTCATGGTGGTTTCAATTTTGATTTCCCTGATGACATGTGCTTGTTGACCATTTCTATATCCTCTTTGGAGAAATGTCTATTCAAGTCCATTGGCCATTTTTTAATCAAATTTTTTGTTTTGTTGTTGATGAGATGTAGGAGTTCTTTATAGATTCTGGATATTAATCCTTTATCATACACATATTTGTAAATATTTTCTCTCATTCTGTCGATTCTCTTTTCACCTTCTTGACAGTATTCATTGATGTACAAAACTTTTAAATTCTTTTTTTTTTTTCCTTTTTTTGTCTTTTTTCGTGACCGGCAACGGATCGCAACCCTCAGTGTCGTGCCCGTACCGGACCAGGACCGGCAACGGGATCGCAACCCTCGGTGTTGCTCCCACACCTCGCTCAGCCAGTGAGCGGGAACCGGTCTGTATGTGGGATCTGAACCCTCGGCGGGAGCGCCACCGCGCTTCCCAAGCGGCGCACTGTAGCAGTGCGCCACCGGGCCGGCCCCAAAACTTTTAAATTCTTTTTTTTTTTTCCTTTTTTTGTCTTTTTTCGTGACCGGCAACGGATCGCAACCCTCAGTGTCGTGCCCGTACCGGACCAGGACCGGCAACGGGATCGCAACCCTCGGTGTTGCTCCCACACCTCGCTCAGCCAGTGAGCGGGAACCGGTCTGTATGTGGGATCTGAACCCTCGGCGGGAGCGCCACCGCGCTTCCCAAGCGGCGCACTGTAGCAGTGCGCCACCGGGCCGGCCCCAAAACTTTTAAATTCTTTTTTTTTTTTCCTTTTTTTGTCTTTTTTCGTGACCGGCAACGGATCGCAACCCTCAGTGTCGTGCCCGTACCGGACCAGGACCGGCAACGGGATCGCAACCCTCGGTGTTGCTCCCACACCTCGCTCAGCCAGTGAGCGGGAACCGGTCTGTATGTGGGATCTGAACCCTCGGCGGGAGCGCCACCGCGCTTCCCAAGCGGCGCACTGTAGCAGTGCGCCACCGGGCCGGCCCCAAAACTTTTAAATTCTGATGACTTCTAATTTATCTTTTGTTGTTTGTACTTTCATTGTCATATGTAAAAAATCATTGCTTGATCCAAGGTCACAAAGATTTATACCTGTTTTCATCTGAAAGTTTTATAATTTTAGCTCTTAAATTTAGGCCTCTGATCCATTTTGGTATATGATATGAGATTGCGGTCCAACTCCACTCTTTTGCATGTGGATATCTGGTTGTCCCAGCACCATTTGTTGAAGAAACTATTCTTTCCTCGTTGAATGGTCTTGGCACCCTTATAAAAAACCAATTGACAATAGATGTCTGGGTTTATTTCTGGACTCTCAGTTCTGTTTCATTGACCTCTATGTCTATCCTTATTCCTGTGCATCACTGTCTTGATCAGTGTAGCTTTGTCGTAAGTTTTGCAACTGGGAATTATGAGCCCTTCACATTTGTTCAGGATCGTTTTGAGTATTCAGGGTCCCTTGCATTTCCATATGAATTTTAGGATAAACCTGTCAATTTCTGCAAAAAAATCCAGCTGAGATTTTGATAGGGATTGAACTGAATCTGTAGATCAATTTGGGGAGGACTGCCATCTTTCTTAACAAAATTAAGTCTTCCGATCCATGACCACAGTATGTTATGACGGTTAATTGTATGTGTCGCCTTGGCCAGGCTACAGTTCCCAGACATTTAATTAAAGACTCATCTAGGTATTGCTGTGAAGGTATTTTGTAGCTGTGGTCAACATCTACAATCAGTTGACTGTAATAAAGGAGATCACCCTTAAAAATGGGTGTGAGCCTCATCCACTCAGTTGAAGGCCATAAGAGCAAAAACAGGATTCCCAGAAAAGTAGAAATTCTGCTTCAAGATTGTAACACAGAAAGCCCGCCTGAGTTTCCAGCCTACTGGCCTGCCCTATAAATTCATACTTGCCAACTTGCCAGCCCTGACAATTGCATGAACTAAATCCTTAAAATAAGTTGTGTGTGTGTGTGTGTGTGTGTGCACGCCGGCGCATGTGTCCTGTTGGTTCTGTTTTTCTGGAGAACCATGACTAATATAGATGTCTTTCCATTTATTTAGATCTTCTTTAATTTCTTTAATGATGTTTTGTAGTTTTCAGTGTACAAATCTTACACTTCTTTTGTTAAATTGATTCTTAAGTATTTTATTCTTTTTCACGCTCTTGTAAATTAAATTGTTTTCTTGTACTGGCCAGCCGCCAAAAAAAGAAATTTAAAAGAATTGTTTTCTTATCTTCATTTCAGATTGTTCATTGCTAGTGTATAAAAATAGAATTGATATAATTATACAGTTGTATAATGATCTTTTATCCTGCAACCTTGCTGAACTTGCTAATTTGCTATAACAGTTTTTTAGAGAGTTCCTTAGGATTTTCTATATACAAGATCATATCATCTGAGAGTAGAGATAGTTTTCCTTCTTCCTTTCCAATCGGGACGTCTTTTATTTCATTTTGTTGCCTAATTGCCCTGGCTAGACCCCCCAGTCCAATGTCGGATAGAAGTGGTTGCTTTCTCTCCAATTTTGTATTTTGAAACGCTTTCTGTTTCTATTGACTGATTTTTCTCCTGGTTAAGGATCGCATGTTCCTGCTTCTTTGCATGTGTGGTGATTTTTTATCGCATGCTGGACATTATGACTATTGTGTTGTGGAGTGTCTAGATTTTGTTGTCTTCCTTAAAAGAGGGTTGGACTTTGGCAGGCACTTAATGTACTTGTGGATCAGCTTGATCCTCTCAAGGCCTGTTTTTAAGCTTTGTTAAGGCAGGTCTAGAGAGGCCTTTACTGTAGGGCTAGTCTTAGCTGCATTACTCAGTTGCAACACTTCTGGATTTTCATTGACCAATTCCTGGAGTTTCACCCTGTGTGTATGCAGCTTAGTATTCAACCCAAAACCCAAGGGGACCCCTTTGCAGAGAGTTATAACAAATGTGCAGGAGTTATTCTTGGGTAATTACATAGGAGCAGAATTTCTATTCATAGAGCATGTGACTACTCAGCATCCTCATGTAACTATTGCATAAGTACCTCAGAATCGGGGTCAAAATCCTGCTGCCTACCCTGTCACAGCCCTGCTTCCGAGTCCCATCTGCCCAGCTCAAACCAGAAGCCTGGGTGTTACTCTTTGATTCTTTCGGTGAGCTCTTCTAGTTCCAGAGGCATCCAATAAAGTCTGTCTTGACGGCTCTGCACTTTCTCTCTCCAGCCTCCCAAGCTCTCCTGTGAAGTCCAGCTTCGTAAGTCCAAGTCTTTGTCTGGCAGCCCCACCTCACTCTCTAATAGGGATCTTGACATAACATGTCCGCAAACACTTGTTCACCCTAAACTTGCTTTCCTTCCCGTGTGCCCCATATTAGTAAAGATTCTTTGGGGGGGGGCAGTATTAGTTTCTGTTGCTTATAAGAAAATATTCGAAACACCACATCCTGTCCATCAGCAAGTCCTATTGGCCGTCTCGTCAAAATCTACCCAGAAGCTGACCTTCTCCTTCCACTCTGGTGCAAGCCATCAGCCTCTCCCCTCAGGATGACAGCGGTGGCCTCCTCTCTGGCCTCCTGCCATGTCCTCCACCAATCCTTTCTCCACGCTGCTCCTGGAGTGACCTGAAAACTTACTCAAGCTTGTGTCTCACTCCTGTTAAAACTCCCCAGGTGCTTCCTTTGTAACACCGAATTGCAGAAGACCTTCCTAACCGGGACCTAAAACCCTGAAACCATAAAAGACTGAAAAGTCCAAGAAAAAAGTGGAGACAGTTATTTGAGAAATTTTATTGAGAAGAGCAGCAGAAAACTATAACTAGGAGAATATGGGGTCAGGAAAGATTACATTTGGTTTGCTATCTTTTACTTTTGTATCTTTTTTGTATTTTTAAAAGAGAGATGTAGGGACCAGCCCATGGCTCACTCGGGAGAGTGTGGTGCTGATAACACCAAGGCCAAAGGTTTGGATCCCATACAGGGATGGCCGCTTAGCTCACTGGGTGAGCGTGGTGCTGACAACACCAAGTCAAGGGTTAAGATCCCCTTACCGGTCATCTTTAAAAAAAAGTCCAATATACCTAAAAATAAAAGAAACTTTTCATGGCAAGAAACACCCCAGGAAGAATGAAAAACTGGGAAAAATATTGGTGCTATATAGCACCAGGGGCCACTCCCCCTCATGTATGGGAGGTACCTGGAATTCCAGATTTAAAAGACCAACAATACAATTAATGGGCAAGTGACAGGAATAGACAGTTTGCAGGAGAAATGCATGTGATTTTTAAACATGGGAAAGAGAAATACAAATGCAAACCACACTGACATCCAACAAAAACTTGTACACGGATATTCATGGCAGCATTATTTACTACAGCCGAATGGTGGAAACACCCAGAATGTCCATCTGCAGTTGAGTGGATGAACAAAACGTGGCCCAGCCACACAATGCAACATTATTCAGTTAGAGAAAGGAATAAAATTCAGATTCATGCTACAGTATTGATGAACCTCGAAGACTGTTACGCTAAATGAAAGAAGCCACACACAAAAGGGCACGTATTATATGATTCCATTTATGGGAAACTTCTAGAAGAGGCAGATCCATAGAGAGAGTAGATTAGTGGCTGCCAGGGACTGGGAGAGGGGGGTTTCCTTTTGGGGTGATGGAAGTGTTCTGGGAGTAGATGGAGGTGGTGGATGCACCACGTTGTGAATGTACGAACTGCCACTGGATTGCACATTTTAAATGGTTACTGGCTCATTGATGCTATGCGACTTTTTCGTCTTGAAGAAATTAAAAAGATAAATTTTAAAATTAAAAATTAAAGCGCACACTGAGGAACCATCATCCCCCATCTCAGCTTAGCCCATGAGTCCGGGTGGGGAGCCGCGACACCCTGCGGGCGAGGCTCAGCGGAGCCGGCCCGTCACACTGTCACACCGCGGCCGGGGCTGCCAGTCGGGACAAGGCCCTGGCGTTGGGGGGACTTTCTGGATCTCGCTGTGCAGCGGGCGGAGGCTCTGAAGGCGCGAGGATGGGGGCCGTGGAGGTCACTGGGCCACGCGGCTGAGCGATGCGCCGGCACGAGGTGCGGGATCGCTGGGCTGTGCCAGACGCTTCGAGGCAGAACGAGGCAGAACGTCTGGTCTGCTCGGAGGGGCTCGTGTGCTGGCTGCGGGCACGGATAAGCGGGAGGGGAAGGGACGTGCATGGCTGGTGGGAGCATCGCGTGCGCCTCCGCTGAGTCGCGCCGGGACAAGGGGGACGTCCCTCCGCTGCGCCGCCCCAGTGTCCTCGCACTTGCTCTGCCCTCTGCCTGGACCGCCCCCTGCCTGCGTTGCCATGGCTGACTTCTTGTCATTTATTTGTCAGCTTAAATGCCCCCATGCCAGAAAGGCCTCCTCACGTCGCTGGTTCATTTTTTGTTTCCCTCTTTGTTTTCTGCACACACAGACCCCAGGAATAAAGCCTGGGTGAGGAGGTCCGGCTGTCCTTGTGTCTTTGGTCCTTAGCCCAGCACACGCTGGTCCTCGGCGACCTCGTCTAGTTCCAGAGCATCAACTAGCAACTGCCTTGACAGCTCAACTTCCCTCTGCGGCCTCCCAAGCTCTCCTCTCAACCCCACATACACAATGAGGCAAAAGTCCCAAGGGACTCCAAGCCTGACCCCACCTAGACAGTTGTCCCTCCTCGGTGGGAATTCAGGCCAGCACCGCCTCTAGGAGTGAGGCCGGTGGCCAGGACAGCCCAGTCCCAGCGGCCAAATGGGAGACCTGAAAGAAGCTTGTCACCCTGCTCGTCCAGCTCCACCGTCCCAGCTGCCACCTCAGCCCTGTCCTTAGCAAGGGGCTCCTTCCTAGCCCCCCATCACAGCACAGCCTTTTCTGTCCCTTCCCTGGCCACAAGGACATGGGTCTCCTTTCCTGATAGTCACCCTGCCCCTTCGTTTTGACCCCAAATGTCTCTCACCCCCGCCCCCTGGCCTGTCTTCCCAGGAAATTATGACTCTTTCCAGAAACTGGGTTCTCCCCTGCCAGGGCTGAGGCAGCTCCCCCAGAAACCATCTGCCATCAGGTGAGCTGGCTGAGAGGCGCTGTTTCCTTGGGAGGCCTGCTCTTCTGGTGGCTTCTCAAAGGACAGAAAGGGGTTGGCTGGACGACCAGACAATCCCCTCCAGAGTTCCTGGGAGCCCAACAAAAGGCCCCATTGAGGTCCTCGGACTTGTCTCCCATGTCCAGGACACAGGGCGAGGCCTGGCCACCTCCTCCCTGCTGTGCCCTGAGGCCTGCTCTACCCTTCTCCCCTCCGAGTGACCCCCAGATGGCCCCATCCCAGACACGGACCTGGAAGCCCAACTGAGAGCGCCGAGGTGCCAGCCAGGCCTCCCCAGGCCACGGTTGAATGGGACACAGGGTCTCTGCCACCACCCACCACCTTCAGAGCTGCACATTTGCCAGGGAGGTGGGGCCAGACCCCGAGCTGTGGCGCTCCACATCAGCCAGTGAGGGGCTGTCCCTGTCCCCTCTTCTTGACCTTGGGCAAGGGGAGAAAGGGCAGAAACAGGGTCCTGTCAGCTCCTTTCTCAGCCTCCTGGAGGCAGGCTTTCCTGCCTCAACTTACCCAAGGGGAACTAGAGGAGCTGGATGCTGAGGTGTTGGTGTGGGGCCCGATACCCACCCCCCAAGCTGGATCCTGCCTTGGGGCTGTGACAGTGGCCAGCCAGCCCCTGGGCAGTCTGAGCAGGGTTGGCCAAGGTAGGACAGGTGAGCTGGCGCTCCCACCGAGGGTTCGGATCCCACATACAGACCGGCCGCTCACTGGCTGAGCGAGGTGCGGGGGCAACACCGAGGGTTGCAATCCCGTTGCCGGTCCCGGTCCAGTACGGGCGTGACACTGAGGGTTGCGATCCGTTGCCGGTCACAAAAAAAGAGACAAAAAGGAAAAAAAAAAAAAAAACAGTGATAGTTGCATGACATCGTGAATGTACTAATGCCACTGAATTGTATAGTTTAAAATTATCAAAATGAATTCTATGTTATGTAAATTTTTTCAATAAATATGCTTTTAAACAGGACACACTTTCTCACAGTGCAGGTGCTCCAGCTCTAACGTGTGCATTTCTTTATTGCAAAAAAAAAAGTGACAGCGCCACGGGGTGACGTGGTCGCATGGTTGCATGGTCGGAGGGGAGCCATCGCCTGCAGTCCTGAAGACATGGGGCGGGGGTGCTGGCGGCAGCAGACGACCACCCATCACCGGATCTGGAGTAAGGACAACGGGGGGCAGGGGGGGGGGGACAAGGGCGGGAAGCCGAGTTGAGCAGGGCGGCTGGCACGTGGCCTCCGGCTCGTACCCGGCTCAGGCTCCCCACCGGCGTCCTCCTCACCGTGTACTTGTCCCACTTCTTCTCGGGGTCGTAGGGCTCCCAGCGGCTGGCAGGGAAGATGTGCTTGTTCTTCTCGTACCAGCTCCTCAGCACCACCTTGCCTGCGTGCGACTCGTCCTTCTCCATGGTGGCGTCGTTCAGCAGCCGCACGTCTTCGTGCACA